>NC_060174.1:40601501-40751445 GCF_021184085.1 Oncorhynchus gorbuscha
TAGAGAGAAGAGAGAGAGGAAGGGAGAGAGAAAAAGGGGAACGAACCTAAAAAGACCAGCAGGGGGAAAATGAACAGAGGGAAAAGCAAAAATGACAAGACAATCTAAGACAAAACATGACAGTCAGGTAGGTGATATGTGTCAGGTAGGTGATATGGTCCTTGACTAGTCTCTCAAAGCACTTCATGATGACGGAAGTGAGTGCTACGGGGCGGTAGTCGTTTAGCTCAGTTACCTTAGCTTTCTTGGGAACAGGAACAATGGTGGCCCTCTTGAAGCATGTGGGAACAGCAGACTGGTATAGGGATTGATTGAATATGTTCGTAAACACACCGGCCAGCTGGTCTGCGCATGCTCTGAGGGCGCGGCTGGGGATGCCGTCTGGGCCTGCATCCTTGCGAGGGTTAACACGTTTAAATGTCTTACTCACCTCGGCTGCAGTGAAGGAGAGACCGCATGTTTTCGTTGCAGGCCGTGTCAGTGGCACTGTATTGTCCTCAAAGCGGGCAAAAAAGTTATTTAGTCTGCCTGGGAGCAAGACATCCTGGTCCGTGACTGGGCTGGGTTCCTTATTGTAGTCCGTGATTGACTGTAGACCCTGCCATATGCCTCTTGTGTCTGAGCCATTGAATTGAGATTCCACTTTGTCTCTGTACTGACGCTTAGCTTGTTTAATAGCCTTGCGGAGGGAATAGCTGCACTGTTTGTATTCGGTCATGTTGCCAGACACCTTGCCCTGATTAAAAGCAGTGGTTCGCGCTTTCAGTTTCACGCGAATGCTGCCATCAATCCACGGTTTCTGGTTAGGGAATGTTTTTATCGTTGCTATGGGAACGACATCTTCAACGCACGTTCTAATGAACTCGCACACCGAATCAGCGTATTCGTCAATATTTTTATCTGACGCAATACGAAACATGGCCCAGTCCACGTGATGGAAGCAGACCTCAGCGTAGGAGCCTCTTGTTTTAGTTTCTGCCTGTAGGCAGGGATCAACAAAATGGAGTCGTGGTCAGCTTTTCCGAAAGGGGGGGCGGGGCAGGGCCTTATATGCATCGCGGAAGTTAGAGTAACAATGATCCAAGATTTTACCACCCCTGGTTGCGCAATCGATATGCTGATACAATTTAGGGAGTCTTGTTTTCAGATTAGCTTTGTTAAAATCCCCAGCTACAATGAATGCAGCCTCCGGATAAATGGTTTCCAGTTTGCAAAGAGTTAAATAAAGTTTGTTCAGAGCCATCGATGTGTCTGCTTGGGGGGGGGGGGGGGGGATATATACGGCTGTGATTATAATCGAAGAGAATTCTCTTGGAAGATAATGCGGTCTACATTTCAAATCAAATCAAATCAAATCAAATTTATTTATATAGCCCTTCGTACATCAGCTGATATCTCAAAGTGCTGTACAGAAACCCAGCCTAAAACCCCAAACAGCAAACAATGCAGGTGTAAAAGCACGGTGGCTAGGAAAAACTCCCTAGAAAGGCCAAAACCTAGGAAGAAACCTAGAGAGGAACCGGGCTATGTGGGGTGGCCAGTCCTCTTCTGGCTGTGCCGGGTAGAGATTATAACAGAACATGACCAAGATGTTCAAATGTTCATAAATGACCAGCATGGTCAAATAATAATAAGGCAGAACAGTTGAAACTGGAGCAGCAGCACAGTCAGATGGACTGGGGACAGCAAGGAGCCATCATGTCAGGTAGTCCTGGGGCACGGTCCTAGGGCTCAGGTCCTCCGAGAGAGAGAAAGAAAGAGAGAATTAGAGAGAGCATATGTGGGGTGGCCAGTCCTCTTCTGGCTGTGCCAGGTGGAGATTATAACAGAACGTGGCCAAGATGTTCAAATGTTCATAAATGACCAGCATGGTTGAATAATAGTAAGGCAGAACAGTTGAAACTGGAGCAGGAGCATGGCCAGGTGGACTGGGGACAGCAAGGAGTCCTCATGTCAGGTAGTCCTGGGACATGGTCCTAGGGCCCAGGCCAGTTGAAACTGGAGCAGCAGCATGGCCAGGTGGACTGGGGACAGCAAGGAGTCATCATGTCAGGTAGTCCTGGGGCATGGTTCTAGGGCTCAGGTCCTCCGAGAGAGAGAAAGAAAGAGAGAAGGAGAGAATTAGAGAACGCACACTTAGATTTACACAGGACACCGAATAGGACAGGAGAAGTACTCCAGATAAACAAACTGACCCTAGCCCCCCCGACACATAAACTACTGCAGCATAAATACTGGAGGCTGAGACAGGAGGGGTCAGGAGACACTGTGGCCCCATCCGAGGACACCCCCGGACAGGGCCAAACAGGAAGGATATAACCCCACCCACTTTGCCAAAGCACAGCCCCCACACCACTAGAGGGAAATCTTCAACCACCAACATTTGATTGTGAGGAATTCTAAATCAGGTGAACAGAAGGATTTGAGTTCCTGTATGTTTCTTTCATCACACCATGTCTCGTTAGTCATGAGGCATACGCCCCCCGACTCGGACTCAGACTAACCAAATCGGAACTTAGGGAGGTAGACCACCCCCTTAGAGGTTCAATGATACACTGCATGAGAAACCTAATGCAACTCGTGAGTTGTGCCATTCGACTCCGAGAGAGACAATCACCGGAAAGGAACTTTGGAAAGAACGACACACGGTTATCGCTAACAACTAACAGTGGATTCTCTTCTCTCCGAAAAAGGGCACAACTTTACTTTATATTGAACACAGTGCTTTAACAAACTTTGTCTCTTTGGACTGAATGAATTGAGAACTGAACTGAGAGAAAAATAGAGCCTACACTTGAGCTCAGAGGAGCGAGAAGAACAGAAAACTCCAAACACCAAGACCAAGGACCTTTATCCTGCCTATCACTCCTTCATAACGACAACTCAACTGAAAAGCTGTAAGTCTGTGGCCACTCGTGTTCCGGACACACCCACAAGTCACGGATGTCAATTTTAAATCGTTGCTGTTAACCCTCCTAAAAGCCATTATTTTTTATTTCCATCTGTACTAGGAATCTAAGTATTTGTTTCTTAAAGAATGTGACTGATCAAAGTGCCTCAGGCACCAGTGCAACAAGTGGAGCTTACTCAGGTGTTCTTACATAGCTCTTCATGTGTTTTAGTTTAGAAAATAATCTCTCCGCAGAAGCGACAGTTACGGGGATGGTTAAAAATATCTTTATTGCCGTAGCAACATCAGGGAAAACGTCACAGAAAGGAGTGGTGCTTCAAATACAGCAGTTCTGCAACATCTTTAATTGACCCTCTCACATTCTCCTTAATTGCAGGCCTTAACACGTTACAGAAAGAGATTAACTGTATAGTAAGCTATGGGACAGAAATCTTTAGTGGACAACAGTTCTTGATGGCTCAAACAAAAAAGCGGTTTGCAATTTTCTTCATGCTGGTGAACCGCTGTTTGAGTTGTATGGTTTCAATTTCAACAGTCCCTTATCTCTGGAAAATATTGTTGTGTATCATTCAAGACTAAGTTTAAATTGTGTGCAACTGCTACGTAGACACAGGGATTCAGGAAGCAAGTGCAGTTGGTGGGTTTAATAATGAAGACCGTGAAGATATACAAAATAAGCATACTGGGTATGAAAAACAAAACCAATGCTGCCTCAAGGTACTGATAAAGTCCAGGTGTGCATAAGGATGGGGAGCAGGTGTGCATAATGATGGTTGCAAGGTGTGCGTAATGTGGGTTGCCAGGACCTGTGGTTAGTAGACCAGTGATGCGTTGGGGGAAACACATTTGTACTTTAGATTTCTATTCTGTACATAAAAATGTAAGCAAAAAAGTATATTTTGTGTGCACTACTTCATCACGCACTGATTCTATTTACAACAAGTCTGTTTGGTGGGAAATGTACATATTTTCTTTATGCAGATTTTTTAAAATTTGCATAAAAATGTGTCGCCAATTGGATGGAAACCTAGCTACTGTTAGTTTGTTGAGTTACCCTAGCTTTGTTTACTGACACGGCTTTTACCTGTATATTGGAATCGAACAATGAACATTTTGGGAGAAAGAATACTTGTTCAAAGAGCTGACTTTATGATATAGTTTAATGCCTGTCGCTGTTTCAGGATATAGGCAGCTCAATTTTATTTTTGCAGTGATGCTGTCTTCAGTGTAGGCAGACACCTTCATGTAATTTTTACATGTGTCATTCCTCCTCACATTAACTTCTCAAGATTCTGAGCAGTGACCCTCTTCTTGCCATCTTATCTTATTCAGTTTCAGGGATATACAGTAGAATAACTCACATACTCTCACCAATGTGACAATGTTCTTTTTCATGTGGGGGACAATAAAGTCACACCTTAAGCTCATGCCATAGAACATGAAAATGTGTGGATTTACACCCATCTCTGGCATATGTGAAATCCTAACCCAGCAGAGTAGCATGCAAGACAGCATTGTTACATCACCCAAGAGCACAAAAGAATGCTAATGAGACCACCAAATGAATATTGTCCATGCTGTTATAATAATAAGCAGATCCCCTATGGGTTTCTCTTCACCTGTTGTTTGTTCTGGTTCTCTGTGATTTCCTGTCAGGTGTTGACATTGACAAACATGGAGACTGCACAAGTCTTCATTCTGCTAAAGCCACTTGAGTAGGGTCCCTGTAAAGCAGGTCAGACTCTGGCCCTCTCAGCCAATTCTTCTCCCTCAAGACCAATGATTATTTTTTTTAACCTGAAACCGATATGCTGCCTGAATAATATCTTGTCATCGCTATGGGGAAATCAAGTCCCAGTCTTAGCAGACAAGTACAAAATGTGATTGGGGAAAAACGAAGGACATACATTTTAAGCAGACAGTTCCTCGGCTGTCAGAAAAAGATAAGACGAGATCATTTCCAGCGAGTTCAAATCCCCAAAGCTCCCAAATACTCGAGTTAGAGACCTTCTCTTTTGTTTTTTGCCTTTAATCTCCCTGTTTTCATATATATATATAATATATTGTAAAAAGGCTGTTTTGTGTGCTGATAAGTAATCCTGAGGGGTATCCATCAGGGCCACATCAAAAACAAAAAATAAATATTTTGAAGAGCGAGTGTTAACATCACACTTAATTCTGTGAAAAATACCTATTGAGATCGAGACAAGAGAACATCAATGTTGTGTTTCTTCCCTTCCTGAACCAATGCCTTCTCGCTCCTGTCCAGGAAATTATCTTTGACTGTGGCTGGGGTTGTCATGGGAGGAATCTAGGGAGTGTGGGGTCTGTTTGACAGGTGCTTTTGAAGTGTACTGTCTGTGTGTGCATACAGTAGCCCACAATTAATGGAAAGATTTTAGAGCAGGCCTCCCTTTCCTGTACCCATGTCATCCACACACACACACACACACACACACACACACACACACACACACACACACACACACACACACACACACACACACACACACACACACACACACACACACACACACACACACACACACACACACACACACACACACACACACACACACACACACACACACACACACACACACACCTTATCCATATTCCCATCAAACCAGGGAAAGCTTAGGACTTGTGACAGAAAAGGGTTTACAAAACACGTCAAAGTAAATCCTCTCCACACTAACCACACTGTTGTGTGTTTTTGCTTCACACTGTTACAGTGTAATGAGAATGTATTTTTAGTCTTCTGAAAACCCAGTATCTGCTTTTAATTGAATGAGGCCTATATTACAGCACTCAAATTGAGACTTGACACTATGTTCATTACATTATCATGGTTTACTTATGTAATTCATTTCAAGATGATTACTTAATGTCATTCAATGAAAAGAGCTTGGCTGAAGAATTTATTGTCTTAACCACATGTCTATCACCGCAAGGCTATGAATAGCTCAAATCAGGTTTCCTTGCTCGCCCTGTCAAAATGGATCTGAATGTTTATAAGCGTGGGCTGTTTGCGAAACGGAGGAAGAAAAATTGCCTAATGGGTCAATGTAAATGAAGATGGAAAGCAAATACTGTAGATGTAGAAATGTTGAAATTGGGCTGGCACGCTAATCAGAGGCTGACAGGAGACACCAATCAATCTTCCAGCACAGAGCTCAGGCACATCCAATGGCACTTCTTATTTCCATTTTCCACTCTCAGAAATCCGGTCAGCTCCCTCACACATGGACAGCGGCTGCATTTTACACTGTTTTCTCAACTATAATCAGTAGAGCCACACTCTCCGTGTAAAAAGGGTGTCTGGAGGAGAGATGGAATGAGAGAGGGAGGGTGGTGAGAGAGAGAATGACAGAGATTGAGAGAGGGCGAGAGGGCGAGAGGGCGAGAGAGAGAGAGAATAATGTCTATCAGTATCTTCATCACCTGGTCAAAAATGTATCTCAACGCACAATATAGCACTTGGCATACTCAGAGATACTGTAAATGCTAATAGAAGTGTTGTTTTGATATTATTGAACTCACCACTGTATACTAATAATAGGGGGATTTTTTTCTTCCTGGTATCTGGTACACATCCATTATGCTTTGTTTTTTATTATTTGAAGAAAAACAAGATTCCAGAATGCAATGTATTCCAGCTGCAGTAAAGAAAAAAACAGCTGCAGTAAAGAAAGGCAGTTTGATGGCACTGCGTCTGACTCCCAGCATGTAGCCCATCTCAAAACAGGTTATTCACAATTGGTTAATCAAAATTCACATGGTATCACTCTGCACAATACCAATATCAGCATCAACAGCACTGTAGCTATATAGTAAATCATGTAAATCCCATCTGTTTTCACCGCATGTGGAATGCATTGCTGGGCTATGTATTATTTTCTTAATAATGAGTGCCCATTTTCAATGACCATTTTTCTTTCTGTGGCCTCCTTTTCTAAGATCTCAAGCTGAGTACTCGCAATGATAGAGGCAAGGTGTTGACCTGTCACTCCATTTAGAGCACAGCACACAGAATGAAGCGAGAGTGTGAAGGACAGCTTGGTACCAACAGAACAAGGGAGCGGGAGGTTGTGGGAGTGTTTGTGTGTTATCGCCCTCACTGCTATTTTCTCTTTACAGTCTCCCTGGAACTCTGCTAAATCCTTATTAGGCCAAGACTAACACACATACACACACACACTCTACTCTGAAATGTGGCAAATTTGGAGGGGCTTGACCAGTGAGGCGCAAACCATTCAGCCCAGAGAAGTGTATATACTGTCGGGAAGGAATATGGCAAAGCCCTGGGTGTGATTGCGGCCATTCAGGCCCATAGAGTGGTTTGTTGTCTCCCTCTGTGAATTATTTGTATTAACAGTAGATTGGTTTCTGCCATCTGAAAAATTACAGCCGTACATAGGGCCGTCAAGAGCCACTCAGCGAGGAGTCACCACAATAATCACAATCAATATTTTCACCAGTTATCTCGCCTGCTGCGCATTGGCATAAATGAATTAAAGACAGAACTGAAAGATTACAGTGCTTGTATTATGCTGGAAGCAAGGTTATAATAGTTTTATGATTTTCTATTAGGTTTTATTTCTATTCGTTTTTTTAAATGTTTTATTTGGAATTCAGTTTAGTTTCAGTTAGTTTTTGGTTAGGTTTAAATTATAAATCAATGTTAAGCCGCATTCCAGAACTTTGCTTGCGCCTGACAGATCTTACAACACCTGGATCGATATTTTAAGTATCAGCTAACCACGTATTATATAGCAATCTGTCAGTTGATGACACAGTCAATGACGTGGCATGCAACCATTGGTTGATGAATGCGATGTCTGAGCAGGGGGACGCAACCCTTGTTTGCTTATTGCCCCTGCCCTGCGGAGGGGGTGCCGCAGAGCAAAACATCTCACTGGCAAATGTTTCTGGTCGGGGCAGGGCCACTCTAGTCTGCTTATTGAGGGTGTCTCACTTTGCTTACTGTCTCGGCCACTGATTTTTCCCTGTTAGCTAGAGATAGCAAAGATGATCTATTATATTGACAAGATGTTCAAGTAACCGCTCTAACAATAAAAATACATGTCCACTGATATCAGTAAATTTGGAACAACCTAATAATTACTATTTTGATCAAAAAAGCCTCACATAATTTGACACTCTCATCACCTCTTCATCTCTGATGATAGGTAGTGATAGTGATTTACAAGCTAGGCCTATTTGAAACATTGCCATTTACTGGCAGCCATTACATGCCAGAATCAGAAGTTCAAAAACCCCATTGCAAAAAAAGGTTGAAAACCCCACTTTATTTTTGCCAAAAGTTTAAAAAAAAATAGATACAAAAAAATAACAATTCATGGTGGTTTTTATTCTATTTTAGTTGCAGTCAAATATAGTTTCAATATAGATTTTAAAATGTTTTTCTTATTACTTCATTTCAGTTTACTAAATAGTTTTTCAATTTGTTTTATTTATTTAAGCTTTGGTTTATAATAATAACCTTGGCTGGAAGTACCTGGCCATAGAGAGGCTTTTAATCTCTATTTTGGTTAGGCCAGGGTGTGACTAGCGTGGGCATGCTAGTTTCTCTGTTTCTATGTTTTGGCCGGGTATGGTTCTCAATCAGTGACAGCTGTCTATCGTTGTCTCTGATTGGGAATCATACTTAGGCAGCCTGTTTTGCCACCTTAGTTGTGGGTAGTTGTCTGTGTTTAGTGGCCTGTATAGACCGAGGCAGCGTCACGGTCGTTTTTGGTGTTTCTTGTTTTGTTGGCGACATTCTTAATAAAGGATAATGTACGCTCACCACGATGCACCTTGGTCCGGTCATTTCCCTGACGAAGTTTGTGACAATCTGGCGCAGTATGTTTTGGGATAGGCGATGGGCTCTGTTAAAGTGGATGTAGTCAGTAGTTTCAGCTGTTTGGCTCTTTATCTGTCAAATATTGGGATTTCATTTCCCTTCACACAGACTTCCCACCGAGGCTCTTTTTCAGTAACTGGAAGAAGATAACCCAAAAGTTCAATTTCAACCAAGAGTACTGCGAAAGCAACACAACATACATCAGTAGTTTACACTATTTTCTTTCAAATAAACAACTACTTTCCAAACAGAGATACACAAAGAAGCCAAGGGAATTCTGCCACAATATGAGCAAGGAAGATGTCAGCAACTCAAAAGTGATTCAGATCATCTCTCAAGTTATTGTTTTAACAGGTAGAGTATGGATGGAAGATAATAGCAAGACAAAACTAAAGTAACCATGCTAAGCAGTGGAGGGGAATACTTTGATCATAAGGGTATTTGAAAATGGCAGTAACTACTGAAATAGTGACTGAAATAATGATTCCCCTATTGTGTATGCCGGGACTGTTAGATACAGTGGGGAGAACAAGTATTTGATACACTGCCGATTTTAAAGGTTGTCCTACTTACAAAGCATGTAGAGGTCTGTAATTTTTTATCATAGGTACACTTCAACTGTGAGAGACGGTATCTAAAACAAAAATCCAGAAAATCACATTGTATGGTTTTTAAGTAATTCATTTGCATTTTATTGCATGACATAAGTATTTGATCACCTACCAATTCAGGCTCTCACAGACCTGTTACAGACAGACCTCAAGCCAGCGTATGTCCAGGCCCATCTGAAGTTTGCCAATGACCATCTGAATGATCCAGAGGAGGAATGGGAGAAGGTCATGTGGTCTGATGAGACAAAAATAGAGCTTTTTGGTCTAAACTCCACTCGCCGCGTTTGGAGGAAGAAGAAGGATGAGTACAACCCCAAGAACACCATCCCAACTGTGAAGCATGGAGGTGGAAACATCATTCGTTGGGGGATGCTTTTCTGCAAAGGGAACAGGACGACTGCACCGTATTGAGGAGAGGATGGATGGGGCCATGTATCTTGGCCAACAACCTCCCTTCCTCAGTAAGAGCATTGAAGATGGGTCTTCCAGCATGACAATGACCCAAAACACACAGCCAGGGCAACTAAGGAGTGGCTCCATAAGAAGCATCTCAAGGTCCTGGAGTGGCCTAGCCAGTCTCCAGACCTGAACCCAATAGAACATCTTTGGAGGGAGCTGAAAGTCCGTATTATTCAGTGACAGCCCCGAAACCTGAAGGATCTGGAGAAGGTCTGTATGGAGGAGTGGGCCAAAGTCCCTGCAGCAGTGTGTGCAAACCTGGTCAAGAACTACAGGAAATGTATAATCTCTCTAATTGCAAACAAAGTTTTCTGTACCAAATATTAAGTTCTGCTTTTCTGATGTGTCAAATACTTATGTCATGCAATAAAATGCAAATTAATTACTTAAAAACCATACAATGTGTTTTTCTGGATTTATTTTTTAGATTCCGTCTCTCACAGTTGGAATGTACCTATGATAAATATTACAGACCTCTACATGCTTTGTCAGTAGGAAAACCTGCAAAATCGGCAGTGTATCAAATACTTGTTCTCCCCACTGTATATGGCAAAAAAAAAAATAGTTTGAAAACATGACGATTTCCACTCTCCCTTAGCCTGACTCTATACGTTTGGGAGACTGTTCTGCTGTGGTCCACAAAAATGAAGGCTCTAAAAACATCCTTATGCTTGTACCAAGACTTCTCCGTCAAGCTGCAGGTTACAATAGGTGTTCCCACGCCACATCATCCTCACTTCGCCCCCAGTCTCCCCATTCTCCCTCCCTGGCCACCCGATATACACGTGCGGTGGTCTTAATCAACTGTACCTCATCTTGAGGTAAATCAGCACTGTATACACGTTTCAACATCAACGCCTTCAGAAGGTGATATCCCGGCAATGCTAACAAGGTAACCCTGCTCCCACTAACACTGCCCATGATGCATATTTCAAGATTCCCCTTATTTGGTCTTTAGTCCAATTCCATGCTGTAACTATAGCATCATTCACCACTACTACCGCTCTCTCAGTTTCTGTTCCTACAGCGACTGCCATGAGAAGAGCTATTGATTCTGTCTCATGCTCTTTCTTGATCTCACATTGCCCTTGAGGTTCACTGATAGATCTAGGACTGAATCATTCAGATACTCCCTACCGGTCTCCCAAGTCTTACCCAGCTTGCTATTCAGCGCCACCAAAATCTCCAATGATAATGACAATTGTCAATCTATCCTTTTATATGGTGCATTAAAGCAACTGACACCATTAAAGCAACTGACACAAAGACTATGGCAGTTAAAGTAGCTCCCAGACCCCACTCAACCACTTTTGACAGTGGAATCTACGCTTCCTTTTTAGCTCCACTTTCTCTATCGTAGCGTCTTCCAGCGAACCCATTATGCAGCTGGATCTCGTTTCACATGAGAAGTGTGTACCAACCGAGGAGAGGATGTGGTCTTCACAGCTGCAGGTTCTGTAAGGAGTACTGTGTGTGGTCAGGACCAACATCGTACACTCGGTCTCTGGGATTCAGCCCGTGCTCTCTTATCTCCGGGTGCCTGCTCCTTATGGGCTGCTTTCACTTGTGAATATACTCACTGCAACACTTGGGCCATTTTCTGACATTAGGACAACAGATTCTCCCATTATTGCCAGATCACACATTTCTGACATGTGAATAACAGCTCCTGGTACTCTCATCTGTCTCCCCATTAGCAGTTGATGTGGCGTGAGTCACCCAGTCTTTTGGCCAATTTTTCCTTAACCTTTTCATATGTGAGTTCCAAATATTTCTAACGGTCACCCCAGCATGAGTTGTTTTATGCATGTGATGTCTCTGTTCCAAAATGAGATTGTTACGCAACAGGACAGTTAACACGTGCTTCCTGTTAATTAACTGTAGGCTGTTTCAACTAATTGGTTTCAAATTATTTTCTAACAAGTTGTATTTTCTTGAATTTAGGGTTGTTTCGACTTCCTCATTAATTCACATAGAAGTATCTCTAAAAGCCTTGATGTTCATCAGTCCACAATAGCAAACATTGTCTATAA
The DNA here is from genome assembly GCF_021184085.1 of Oncorhynchus gorbuscha. Taxonomy (NCBI): domain Eukaryota; kingdom Metazoa; phylum Chordata; class Actinopteri; order Salmoniformes; family Salmonidae; genus Oncorhynchus; species Oncorhynchus gorbuscha. The sequence goes on from NC_060174.1 coordinate 40,613,385, forward strand.
ATGAAGAAATTTCAGCAGTGTTGCTACTCTCCCTAGGAGTGGCTGTCCTGTAAAGATGACTGCAAGAGCACAGTGCAGAATGCTCAATGAGGTTAAGAAGAATCCCAGTGTCAACTAAAGACTTCCAGACATCTCTGGAACATGCTAATCTCTGTTGACATGTCTACGATACGTAAAATACTAAACAAGAATGGTGTTCATGGAGGACACCACGGAAAACATTGCTGCACGTCTGAAGTTTGCAAAAGTGCACCTAGATGTTCCACAGCGCTACTAGCAAAGTATTCTGTGGACAGATGAAACTACAGTTGAGTTGTTTGAAAGAAACACACAACACTATGTGTGGAGAAAAAAAAAGAACAGCACATCAAAACATCATCCCAGCTGTAAAGTATGGTGGGGGGAGCATCATGGTTTGGGGCTGCTTTGCTTCCTCAGGGCCTGAACAGCTTGCTATCATCGATGGAAAAAGTAATTCCCAAGTTTATCAAGACATTTTGCAGGAGAATGTTAGGCTGTCTGTCTGCCAATTGAAGCTCTACAGAAGCTGGATGATGCAAAAGGACAATGACTCAAAACACAGAAGTAAATCAACAGTAGAATGGCTTCAACAGAAGAAAATAAGCCAGAGTCCTGACCTCAACCTGATTGAAATGCTGTGGCATGACCTCAAGAGAGCAGGTCACACCAGACATCCCAAGAATATTGTTGAACTGAAACAGTTTTGTAAAGAAGTGTGGTCCAAGAATCCTCCTGACCATTGTGCAGGTCTGATCCGCAACAATAGAAAACGTTTGGTTAAGGTTATTGTTAGCCAAAGGCGGGTCAACCATTTATTAAATCCAAGTGTTCACATACTTTTTCCACCAAGCTCTGTGAATGTTTACAAATGAAAACATATAATTGTTCATGTGTTATAAGTTTAAGCAGACTGTCTATTGTTGTAACCTTTGATGTTCAAATACAATTTTATGACCAAATTATGCAGAAATCCAGGTATTTCCAAAGGGTTCACATAATTTTCTTGCCACTGTACATGTAAAGTACTCAATAAGTTCTAATATGGTAACATGAATATGTATATTTCAAGCTAGAATCCAACTCCTCAAATTAATAATCAAAGGGAGTTTTAAAAGAAGGATACTTTTTTGATGATGTGTTTGATGGGAATTTCAATTTAATTTGCTTTGATGTGAGAGTGGTTAGATGGACAATAGAGCCATGAGTGCGAGGCCTTTAGCGACCTGATGGTCGTTATCAAGTTGGCTACTACTAAAGAATGTCCAGAGTGCATAAAAGGAGATTGCCATGACTCTACAGTTACATGGAATTATACTGTGGTCATGACTCATGACTGCCGGTGTGGCTGTATACAGTCACCTCAACAGCACTAGCAAGAATCAATCAGTTTGGCTGCTTTACCATTATTAGTCAAAAGCCAGCTACAAAACAAACTATCTAGTCAGAAGGATTAGTCTCGGTGTCACGGCTGTCGAATGAAGTAGACCAAAGCGCAGTGTGGTGAGCGTACATATTCCGAATTGACGCCGACAAAAAACAATAAACAACAACCGTGACGCTTAAGGGCTATGTGCCACAAACAAAGTTAACTTCCCACACTGAAAGGAGGGAAAGGGCTACCTAAGTATGCTTTCCAATCAGAGACAACGATAGACAGCTATCCCTAATTGAGAACCATACCCGGCAAAAACATAGAAATACAAAATCATAGAAAACAAAAACAGAATGACCACCCCAAATCACACCCTGACCAAACCAAATAGAGACATAAAAAGGCTCTCTAAGGTCAGGGCGTGACACTCGGGAGGATTGTAGATTCAGGCAGTCTGTGCGCTTGGTGTACACACCAATCCCTTCAGTCAGTCTGTGCGCTCAGTGTACACACCAATCACAGAGAAATCACCAACTATCCAAGGAAGAAGCATGCTAGAACATACAGTACCAATAAAAAGTTTGGACACAATTACTCATTCCAGGAATTTTCTTTATTTTTACAATTTTCTACATTGTAAAATAATAATAGAGACCTAATAACACATGGAACTATTTAGTAACCAAAAAAGTGTTATACAAACCAAAATATATTTCATATTTGAGATTCTTCAAAGTAGCCACCCTTTGCCATTAAAGCTTTGCTCACTCTTGGCATTCTCTCAACCAGCTTCATGAGGTAGTCACCTGGAACCTCTTTGGGATAGGGGGCAGCATTTTCACTTTTGGATGAATAGCGTGCCCAATTTCAGGAATATAAGATATGCATATTATTAGTAGATATGGATAGAAAACACTCTGAAGTTTCTTAAACTATTTGAATCATGTCTGTGAGTATAACAGAACTTATGTAGCAGGCAAAACCCAGAGTACTAACCATTCAGAAAAATAAATAATTGAGGTCACTCCCTATTCAATGAGTTTCTATTGGGGAACTGGATTTCTCAGAAACTTGTTTGCAGTTCCTACCGCTTCCACTGGATGTCCCCAGTCTTTGGAAAATGGTTGAGGTTATTCCTTTGTGAAATGAAGAATTATGGCCATCTTGAAACAGTGTTGAGAGTTGGGCAAGACTAAAAAAGTAGCGTCAGTTTGTTGTTGTCCTGTATTGAAAACAGATAGACACGTCTTCAATTTGATTGATTATTAACGTTTAAAAATACCTAAAGTTGTATTACAAAAGTAGTTTGAAATGTTTTTGCAAAGTTTACAGGTAACTTTTGAGATATTTTGTAGTGACGTTGCGCAAATTGAAAGCTGTTTTTTTCTGTATCAAACGCGCCAAATAAATGGACATTTTGGATATATAAGAAACGGAATTAATCGAACAAAAGGACCATTTGTGATGTTTATGGGACATATTGGAGTGCCAACAAAAGAAGCTCGTCAAAGGTAAGGTATGATTTATATTTTATTTCTGCGTTTGTGTAGCGCCTGCAGGGTTGAAATATTAATTCTCTTTGTTTACTGTTGTCCTATCATCAGATAATAGCTTCTTATGCTTTCAACGAAAAGCTTTTTTGAAATCTGACATGTTGACTGGATTCACAACGAGTGCAGCTTTAATTTGGTATCTTACATGTGTGATTTAATGAAAGTTTGAATTTTAGAGTATTTTATTTGAATATGGCACTCTGCATTTTCCCTGGCATTTTTAAAAGTTAATTTGTGGAATTTCTTTCCTTTAATGCATTTGAGCCAGATGTGGTATACAGACGATGGTATTTTACCAAATAGGGTTAAGTACATATTTCAAGAACAGCTCAAATAAGCAAATTAATATTACTTTAAGACATGAAGTTCTTAAAGTTAACTGCACCTCAAATAAATGCTTCAGAGTCCAAGTAACAGACACATCTCAAGATTAACTGTTAAGAGGAGACTGTTGAAATGGCGCCGGAAGAAATGGCAGCGGTTTTACGGGAGCCCAACCAATTGTGCTATTAAGTGGGTTTTTTCGCATTATTTCAAACTTATTTTGTACATAATGTTTTTGCAACCGTATCTTAAGTCAAAAAAGAGCTTCTGGATATCAGGACAGCGATCACTCACCTCGGATTAGACTAAGATTTTCTTCTTCAACAAACAAGACATTCTCCAAACACCCGGCAGGGCCGACATCCCCGTTAATTGCAAGAGGAAGCGACAGACGACAAAGAGCCAGATGTCTGGTCAGGACCCGGAAAAGGCGAGTGGGAAAGCTGCCATTACTGTCAATACTACTTGCCAACGTGTAATCATTGGACAATAAACTAGATGAGGTACGGTCACGAATATCCTACCAACGGGATTTCAAAAACTTTAATATCCTATGTTTCACGGAAACGTAGCTGAATGACCACATGGATATTCAGCTAGCGGGATACACGCTGCACCGGCAAGATAGAACAGCACACTCCGGGGGGGGGGGGGGGGGGGGGGGGGGGGACGACATGCACGATTTTGCTCGCCTGAAGTAGAGTATATTGTGATAAATAGCAGGCCACACTGCTTGCCTAGAGAGTTTTAAGCTATACTTTTCGTTGCTGTTTATTGACCACCACAAACAGATGCTGGCACTAAGATTGCACCCAGTTAGCTGTATAAGGAAATAAGTAAACAGGAAACCACTCACCCAGAGGCTGGCGCTCCTAGTGGCCGGAGACTTTAATGCAGGGAAACTTAAATCAGTTCTACCAAATTTCAATCAACATGTTAAATGTGCAACCAGAGGGAAAAAATTCCAAGATCACCTGTACACCACACACAGATGTGTGCAAAGCTCTCCCTCGCCCTCCATTTGGTAAATCCGACCACAACTCTATCCTCCTGATTCCTGCTTACAAGCGAAAATTAAAGCAGGAAGCCCAGTGACTCGGTCGATAAAAAAGTGGTCAGATGAAGCAGATGCTAAACTACAGGACTGTTTTGCTAGCACAGACTGGAACATGTTCCGGGATTCTTCCGATGGCATTGAGGAGTACACCATATCCATCACTGGCTTTATCAATAAGTGAATCGAGGATGTCGTCCTCACAGTGACTGTACGTACATACCCCAACCAGAAGCCATAGATTACAGGCAACATTCACACTGAGGTAAAGGGTAGAGCTACCGCTTTCAAGGGACAGGACTCTAACCCGGAAGCTTACAAGAAATCCTGCTATGCCCTGAGACGAACCATCAAACAGGCAAAGCGTCAATACAGGGCTAAGATTGAATCATACTACACCGGCTCCGACGCTAGTCTTATGTGGCCGGGCTTGCAAACTATTACAGACTACAAAGGGAAGCACAGCCGCGAGCTGCCCAGTGACACAAGCCTACCAGATGAACTAAATCACGTCTATGCTCGCTTCGAGGCAAGCAACACTGAGGCATGCATGAGAGCATCAGCTGTTCCGGACGACTGTGTGATCACGCACTCCGTAGCCGACGTGAGTAAGACCTTTAAACAGGTCAACATACACAAGGTTGTATGTGTATTTCCCCTCAGGAAACTAAAAAGATTTGGCATGGGTCCTGAGATCCTCAAAGGGTTCTACAGCCGCAAAATCGAGAGCATCCTGATTGGTTGCATCACTGCCTGGTACTGCAATTGTTTGGTCTCTGACCGCAAGGCACTACAGAGGGTTGTGCGTACGGCCCAGTACATCACTGGGGCTAAGCTGCCTGCCATCCAGGACCGCTACACCAGGCGGTGTCAGAGGAAGGCCCTAAAAATGGTCAACGACCCCAGCCACCCTAGTCATAGACTGTTCTCTCTACTACCGCATGGCAAGCGGTACTGGAGAGCCAAGACTAGGACAAAAAGGCTTCTCAACAGTTTTTACCCCCAAGCCATAGGGTAATCGAATGGCTACCTGGACTATTTGCATTGTGTGCCCAAACCCTCTTTTTACGCTGCTGCTACTCTCTGTTTATCATATATGCATAGTCACTTTAACTATACATTCATATACAACCAGTGCTCCCGCACATTGGCTAACCGGGCTATCTGAATTGTGTCCCATCCTCCACCTGCCAACCCCTCTTTTACGCTACTGCAACTCTCTGTTCATCATATATGTATAGTCACTTTAACCACATCTACATGTACATACAACCTCAACCAGCCTAACTAAACGGTGTCTTTATGTAGCCTCGCTACTGTATATAGCCTGTCTTTTTACGGTTGTTTTATTTCTTTACCTACCTATTGTTCAACTAATACCTTGTTTGCCCTATTGGTTAGAGCCTGTAAGTAAGCATTTCACTGTAAGGTCTACACCGGTTGTATTCTGTGCATGTGACAAACAAACTTTGATTTGATTTGATTTAAGAGGAGACTGCGTGAATCAGGCGTTCATGGTCAAATTGCTGCAAAGAAACCACTACTAAAGGACACCAAAAAGAAGAAAAGACTTGCTTTGGCCAAGAAACATGAGCAATGGACATTAGACTGGTGTAAATCTGTCCTTTGGTCTGATGAGTCCAAATTCAAGTGTTTTGGTTCCAAGCGCTGTGTCTTTATGAGACGCAGAGTAGATGAATGGATGATCTCCACGTGTTGTTCCCACTGTGAAGCATGGAGGAGGTGTGATGGTGCTTTTCTGGTGACACTGTCTGGCACACTTAATCAGCATGTGTACCACAGCATTCTGCAGTGATATGCCATCCCATCTGGTTTGCGCTTAGTGGCACTATCATTTTTCAACAGGACAATGACCCAAAACACACCTCCATGCTGTGAAGGAGAGTGATGAAGTGCTGCATCGGATGACATGGCCTCCACAATCACCGACCTCCACCCAATTGAGATGGCTTGGAATGAGTTGGACCACAGATTGAAGGAAAAGCAGCCAACATGTGCTCAGCATATGTGGAAACTCCTTCAAGTCGGTTGGAAAAGCATTCCTCATGGAGCTGGATGAGAATGCCAAATGTCTGCAAAGCTATCATCAAGGCAAAGGGTGGCTACTTTAAAGAATCTAAAATATATTTTTATTTGTTTAACACTTTTGTGGTTACTACATGATTCCATATGTGTTATTTCATAGTTTTGATGTCTTCACTATTATTCTATATGTAGAAAATAGTCAAAATAAAGAATAACTATTGAATGAGTAGGTGTGTCCAAACTTTTGACTGGTAATCATTTTGTCGATGAAAAGTAATTGGTCAATGGTCGATGTGGTCGATGATATAATTGGTCGATGATATAAAAGAGGAGATTGTGCTTATCACAGTGATTCGACAGTATTTGGTGTCTTTTTCGCTCATTGCAGTAACATTAATAATGATAGCAGTCTATGTAAACTGCGTGTTGCGCAGCTCACGAGACAGCTACAAGACACAATTAGTGATACGTTTAACAATTGATTCAACAATATCTTTTCAGTCACGTCGTAAATTTATAACTTCATCTGTGGGAGCAGTTTTAGGCTTTGCATTTTATTAATGGTTTTAGTCATGTGTCATGCATTTTACATGGGTAGTCCCTCGCTGTCAGTCCATCTGTTAGGTCTTCCAGTTGTAGGCTAATTATTCTACACATACTGTCGTGACAATTATTCCATTCAGATGCTATTGTACTGTATGCTAGCATAACAATGTAAGTGTGTTACATGCATTATCAGGTGTTCTCTTCATATGACTTGTATTCACAATGTTCCTCATATAACTTAAAAACAATTATATTACCATGATGAGTGCCCAACTAACTATTTATTCTTCTTTGAATGTTAATGGCAGAGTACAGACCAATATTAAGTGCATTACCTCCACCTACTGGGCTGGAGTGAGTGGGAGATTTTTCAATTCTCAAGTCGACATGAGCGGAGGAAATAAATTAGTGCTGAGTGTTTTTCAGATTGTTCTGGGTGGGTTTTAAGTAACTGGGAAAGTTGAAGCTTATTCCCATAGATGTGATTTTCTTCTGAGTGTGTGCCATTGATAACAGTAAAGGAAGACATAATCTGTGGTTTCTACTGCTGGACACTTGGTACATTAACCAGTATGTTTTCCTATTTTATGAAGAGAGTGATTAAGCCAATTGTTGCATTTTCGGGTGATGATGTTTTCTGATCATCTTGATTGTCCTTTGTGGTTATTGCTGAGTGAAACCAATGGGGGGATTGAATTTAAATGCCTTCACTTTTATCCTTCTGTCCATTCCATTGTCTGTGATTTCAGCTAGCATCTAGACGGATCAAACCTATGGACTCTGAACTTCCCCTCCTATTAACACACTATTTCTCCCCACTATATGGCAGTATACTCTTACACTAATTATATTCATGAGGGCCATCATTATGTATGTATTTTTAAAATGGTAATTATCATGTGTTATGCTGAAACTCTTACTGCCGTGGTACATCAACTTGCCGAGGCGCATACCCACATCGTTGCGCTCCACATGGCGACTCAGCAATGCAGAAAAATTTTCCACTCGGCTCTCAAGCTGTGACTGAATGCTGATGCTACTTTATGCATTAGCTTATGTCCCTTTATCAACTGCAAATGTTTGGCATGGCATGTTGTTTGTATCACTGGGAAAGCACATGTTGAAGTTGTGGTGCTATATTTACTAATGCTTCATTGTTTTACTATTGCCCCATCAATGCATGGCCTGATATTTGTTTTCTTCTCTGAGTGTGTGGGAATCTGAAAGACATGACTCTCTCCTCTTGTCATTTGTTTGACATTGTTGTTATACATATGTATAAAAATGCCCTGCAGCACTCTGCCTGTGTCCATAGTTGTCCCTTTTTACTTCTTATCACTGAGTCATGAGGTGTAACACAAATCCACTTTTTGTCTTCATCATTGTTGTATGAAATTGGCTATTAGATGATTTTCAGGGACAAATAGGGACTAATACGTACATGCACTGCAACTATTTGCTGGAAGATGCACAAAATGCAAATGCCGGAAGGACACAAATTCCTGGCCAAATTTGACGCAAGCATGCATGAATAAATCAAATCAAATGTATTTATATAGCCCTTCGTACATCAGCTGATATCTCAAAGTGCTGTACAGAAACCCAGCCTAAAACCCCAAACAGCAAGCAATGCAGGTGTAGAAGCACGGTGGCTAAATAAAGACAGGAACACATCGACACACACACTTAAATATCTACTTTCATTGTCAAATCCTGAAGCAGAATATGTTCCAGCTATTGCTAATGCTCAAGGAGAAACAAGGTGGAAGGGTAAGGCAAGGGGAGGAGATAAGCTTCCCCTTGAAGCAGGAGACTGATATTGCTCACAATCACTGCCATTGTTTGAACATAGTGAGATTGTCTTTATGAAACCCAAACTCCTTTGATTTCAATAATCCCTTTTAAAGTAAAGATTCATTCATTTATTTTTGTGCCTCTCTGAGCGATGTTCTAATGATTCCATGTGTAATTTCATGTTGTTTTCATGTGTATATGAACTACTGCCATTCAAGCAGGCAGAAATGTGGCCCATATGACAAAGCATTGTGATAAAGCCGCTCTGAAAACACTGGAAGTTAATAGGAATATGGCTACGACTAGGAGTGTGACACTCACGAAGATGTCTATTAAACATGTCAGATTTCCATACTGGCTGATGTCATAACTGGCTGATGTAGTTTGACGTAGTTCTGTCCTTGAGCTGTTCTCGTCTATTAATGTTCTATATTATGTCATGTGTCATGTTTTGTGTGGACTCCATGAAGAGTAACTACTGCTTTTGCAACAGCTAATGGGTCCTAATAAAATACCAAATAACGTGGGTGGTTGTCTTCTCTCGAATGAGCCATTGATCATATTTTTCCGATATTCCAACCTCAACCAATTTGTGATTTAACAGAGGGTCTAACACATTTATCTTATTTGTCTGCCTCTTCAGACAACGGGTGGCATTACAAATGTCAGACTCCACTCTGTGAGGCACATCGATCTGTAGGTTGGAAATGGTGAGATTGTAGACTCCAAAATTGATTGTTTAGGTGATTTTAAAGCAAACTAGCTACCAATCAATCAAATGTATTTATAAAGCCCTTCTTACATCAGCTGATGTCACAAAGTGCTGCACAGAAACCCAGCCTACAACCCCAAACAGCAAGCAATACAGGTGAAAAAGCACGGTTGCTAGGAAGAACTACATAGCTATTTCCAAGCCAAATTTTACTTTGGTATTATTGTGTGTACCTACTTTTGCTAGCCAGCCAACCATCCCATTGCGAGATGTTGGGTAACATAGATAAGATGTTTTATTTTCATGATATGCTTATGAATTATTTCTCATAAGAATGTATTTTGTTGTACTATAGTGCAACAATAGTTATCTGCAGTTATCTGTTCTCTGTCAGGACTAAGTTGCTTGGGCCGCAGAGAGGGGAGAGGTCAAGGTGTCATCATGTGTAAACATATATTTTAAACCATGTGAAGGGATGATTGATGGGGAACCAATTATCTCTTGACTCCACTGTGGCTGTGTGCCAGTCACTCCCTACTTTTCCCATCGGGGAGAGGAGGATGGCAGTGTCTGGAACCATTCTATGTTCCCTCTCTCGTTGCCATATCTTGACCTAGAGGCTCACTTTCCTCTCCGTGAGCTTGTCCAGAATTGGTTGTATTTAGGATGGGAGTATCTAAAATGTCAATTTGATATATATCATTGGGTGGGGGTATTGTCTTGGTATCATTTTGTACCAAGGACGAGATAAGAGCTTTGTTTAGGAGACCAAACTGAACAATAATTTATAGGCAATTCTGTCTGGCTAGGGGATATTCCTCTCTGAAGTAAAGTCTTTCTTAGTGTAAGTTCCTAAGACCTGTGGTTTATCATGTTGACTAGGGGAGGGGGGTGGATCTTTGCTATAAAGGATCCCAGTTGCCATTATGTTGACCACTCAACTTTTCAGTAGAGATACAGAACTGTTGAAAGTCAAAATGCTATTGCAAAAGCTTAAATATTATTAAAGGTGAAGATTAAGCATAACTCTGACTGGTGTGTGATTTGCCCTCATCATTTGGTAATCATTTGTGCTTTGGCAAAGTGGGTGGGGTTATATCCTTCCTGTTTGGCCCTGTCCGGGGGTGTCCTCGGATGGGGCCACAGTGTCTCCTGACCCCTCCTGTCTCAGCCTCCAGTATTTATGCTGCAGTAGTTTGTGTCGGGGGGGCTAGGGTCAGTTTGTTACATCTGGAGTACTTCTCCTGTCCTATTCGGTGTCCTGTGTGAATCTAAGTGTGCGTTCTCTAATTCTCTCCTTCTCTCTTTCTTTCTCTCTCTCGGAGGACCTGAGCCCTAGGACCATGCCCCAGGACTACCTGACATGATGACTCCTTGCTGTCCCCAGTCGACCTGGCCATGCTGCTGCTCCAGTTTCAACTGGCCTGGGCCCTAGGACCATGTCCCAGGACTACCTGACATGATGACTCCTTGCTGTCCCCAGTCCACCTGGCCATGCTGCTGCTCCAGTTTCAACTGTTCTGCCTTACTATTATTCAACCATGCTGGTCATTTATGAACATTTGAACATCTTGGCCACGTTCTGTTATAATCTCCACCCGGCACAGCCAGAAGAGGACTGGCCACCCCACATATGCTCTCTCTAATTCTCTCTTTCTTTCTCTCTCTCGGAGGACCTGAGCCCTAGGACCGTGCCCCAGGACTACCTGACATGATGACTCCTTGCTGTCCCCAGTCCACCTGACTGTGCTGCTGCTCCAGTTTTAACTGTTTTGCCTTATTATTATTCGACCAAGCTGGTCATTTATGAACATTTGAACATCTTGGTCATGTTCTGTTATAATCTCTACCCGGCACAGCCAGAAGAGGACTGGCCACCCCACATAGCCTGGTTCCTCTCTAGGTTTCTTCCTAGGTTTTGGCCTTTCTAGGGAGTTTTTCCTAGCCACCGTGCTTTTACACCTGCATTGTTTTCTGTTTGGGGTTTTAGGCTGGGTTTCTGTACAGCACTTTGAGATATCAGCCGATGTACGAAGGGCTATATAAATACATTTGATTTGATTTGTAATTAAGGACATTTCCACGACAGAGAGCATTCCTTTGTGGGTTTTGTCGTCGACTTAAACTGTAACAGACTTCCACAACACTTTTCACACGTTGCAAACAACCTTATTATAATGACAAAATTAAACATTTGTTCACAAAAAAATATATTGTTCTCTGAGTAACACTGTACATTATAGGACTTGGTGGTGGTTTTGGGTGGATATTTCCTGTAATATCCCTAGCAATGACATATGGGCTGGGTCATGAACATTTTTGGTTAATCTCTTTCTTCTGTATGTTTTTAATTTATCTGATTGAATCTACATATACAGTGGTTTACGAGAGTATTCACCCCCATTGGCATTTTTCCTATTTTTTTGCCTTACAAACTGGAATTAAAATAGATTTTTGGGGGTTTGTATAATTTCATTTACACAACATGCCTACCACTTTGAAGATGCAAAATATGTTTTATTGTGAAACAAACAACAAATAAAACAAAAAACAGAACTTGAGCGTGTATAACTATTCACCCCCCCCCCCCCAAGTCAATACTTTGTAGAGCCACCTTTTCCAGCAATTACAGCTGCAAGTCTCTTGGGGTATGTCTCTATCAGCTTGGCACATCTAGCCACTGGGATTTTTGTCCATTCTTCAAGGCAAAACTGCTCCAGCTCCTTCAAGTTGGATGGGTTCCGCTGGTATACAGCAGTCTTTAACTCTTACCACAGTTTCTTAATTGGATTGATGTCTGAGCTTTGACTAGGCCATTCCACGACATTTAAATGTTTCCCCTTAAACCACTCGAAAGTTGCTTTAGCAGTATGCTTGGGCTCATTGTCCTGCTGGAAGGTGAACCTCCGTCCCAGTCTCAAATCTCTGGAAGCCTGAAACAGATTTCCCTCAAGAATTTCCCTGTATTTAGCTCCATCCATCATTCCTTCAATTCTGACAAGTTTCCCAGTCCCTGCCGATGAAAAACATCCCACAGCTTGATGCTGCCACCACCATGCTTCACTGTGGGGATGGTATTCTCGGGGTGATGAGAAGTGTTGGGTTAGCATTTTCCTTGATGGCCAAAAAGCTACATTTTTGTCTCATCTGACCAGAGTACCTTCTTCCATATGTTTGGGGCGTCTCCCACATGCCTTTTTCTAGAAGCAATGGCTTTTTCCTGGCCACTCTCCACAAAGCCTAGCTCTGTGGAGTGTACGGCTTAAAGTCGTCCTATGGACAGGTAATACAATCTCCGCTGTGGAGCTTTGCAGCTCCTTCAGGGGTATCTTTGGTCTCAAATCAAAATCAAATCTAATCTTATTTGTCACATACACATGGTTAGCGGATATTAATGTGAATGTAGTGAAATGCTTGTGCTTCTAGTTCCGACCATGCAGTAATATCTAACAAGTAATCCAACAATTTCACAACAACTACCTTGTACTCAAGTGTAAAGGATTGAATAATAATAATAATAATTGGTCCTTCTGTAGCTCAGTTGGTATAGCATGGCACTTATAACGCCAGGGTAGTGGGTTCGATCCCCGGGACCACCCATACGTAGAATGTATGCACACATGACTAATTCGCTTTGGATAAAAGCATCTGCTAAATGGCATATATTATTATGTTATTATTATTATATGTACATAAAAATATATATGGATGAGCGATGGCCAAACGGCACAGGCAAGATGCATTAGATGGTATAGAGTACAGTATATACATCAGAGATGAGTAATGTAGGGTATGTAAACATTATATAAAGTGGCATATTTTAAAGTGACTAGTGTTACATTTATTACACAATTTTTAATTATTAAAGTGGCTAGAGATTGAGTCAGTATGTTGGTAGCAGCCACTCAATGTTAGTGATGGCTGTTTAACAGTCTGATGGCCTTGAGATAGAAGTGTTTTTCAGTCTCTCGGTCCCATCTTTGATGCACCTGTATTGACATCGCCTTCTGGATGATAGCGGGGTGAACAGGCAGTGGCTCGGGTGGTTGTCTCTTTGTTGCCTCTGATTAATGCCCTCCTTTCCTGGTCCGTGAGTTTTGGTGGGCAGCCCTCTCTTGGCAGGTTTGTTGTGGTGCCATATTCTTTTTTATATTTTTTTTATATGGATTTAATGGTGCTACATGGGATGTTCAAAGATTCAGATATTTTTTTATAACCCAAACCTGATCTGTACATCTCCACAACTTCATCCCTGACCTGTTTGGAGAGCTCCTTGGTCTTTATGGTGCCGCTTGCTTGGTGGTGTTGCAGACTCTGGGGCCTTTCAGAACAGGTTTTTATATACTGAGATCATGTGACACTTAAATAAAGTCCACCTGTGTGCAATCTAACTAATTATGTGACATCTGAAGGTAATTGGTTGCACCTGATATTATTTAGGGGCTTCATAGCAAAGGGGGAGAATACATATGCACGCACCTGTTATGCAGGTGAATGAGGACCCAAAAGCGACTTGGCGAAACAGAGTCTTTATTCCAGTAAAGGATAAAAGCAATACTCCTGGACAATCAGAGCAGAAAACAAAACATGAGAAAACTTAAATCCACTCGTAGTGACGAGGACAGACTGGAGACTCGACCATTAACTGCAGGTTGCCTCGGGAAGGCACCGACCGTAGCAGACTCAGACACCTGCTCACACGCAGCATCTGAAGGAGACAAGACACGACAGGGCGAGACAAAGACACAGCACAGCGAACATCATACAAGGATCCGACAGGACAGAAACGGAAAACAAGGGGAGAAATAGGGACTCTAATCAGAGGACAAGATAGGGAACAGGTGTGAAAAGACTAAATGAGTGAGTAGGAGAATGAGGAACAGCTGGGAGCAGGAACGGAACGATAGAGAGAGGAGAGAGAGGGAGGGGGAGAGAGGGATAGAAAAAGGGAACGAACCTAATAAGACCAGCAGGGGGAAACGAACAGAAGGGAAAGCATAATGACAAGACAATATAAGACAAAACATGACAGCACCCTTTTTAAAAATTTTTAAACAAGTTATTTTTTATATTTCACTGTGTATGTCCATTACATAAAATCCAAATAAAATCAATTTAAATTACAGGTTGAAATGCAACAAGATGAATGAAAAAAGCTGACGAAGGCCGTGAGGCCAATACGTCAGTTTATTAAAGATCAGTGATACCATCAAGAGCAGTGTGCAGTTTCCTTTTTTCATTTGTCTTGCTCAACTGTTGACATGCACCTGCAAAAACTTTGCAACAAAATAGGAAAAACGCCAAGGGGATGAATACTTTTGCAAGACACTGATAACTCTATTCCTGGAGTGCTGCAGGTAGTGCAGGATTGTGTACCAAAGAGGTACCACACCTGACCAATTGAGATAATTGATCAGCTAAATTCAACACACCTGATCTTCCAGGTCAGTTAATTCAAAAACATTAAGTGCCTGCGGTACTCCAGGTCCAGGGTTGCCTACCCCTGATCTATGTTCTCTTTAAGTCAATATATACATATATACATACATATATACACATATATATATACATACACACACACACACACACACACACACACACACACACACACACACACACACACACACACACACACACACACACACACACACACACACACACACACACACACACACACACACACACACACACACACACACACACACACACACATACATACATACATACATACATACACACTTTTCCACTCTATTGTTATTCATTCATACAGAGAATGGCTTGCCATGGATTGGTCTTCCTTCAGTTAGATATTGTCAGTTGCTGGTTCTATTAACTTGTCCAGTGTTAAGCTGACATGGTTATTAACACCCCCCGCGGGATGGTTGACCTACCGTAGGCTAATGTGATTAGCATGAGGTTGTAAATAACAAGAACATTTCCCAGGACATAGACATATCTAGTATGGGCAGAAAGCTTAAATTCTTGTAAGTTGACGGACTGTCCAATTTACAGTAGTTACTACAGTGAAAAAGTACTATGCTATTGTTTGAGGAGTGTGCACAATTATGAACTTGTAAATGTATTAACTCTATGGCTGCAGGGCCAGTATTGAGTAGCTTGGATAAAAAGGTGCCCATTGTAAACGGCCAGCTCCTCAGTCTCAGTTGCTAATATATGCATATTATTGTAGTATTGGATAGAAAACTGGTGATTAACAGAACTGATATTGCAGGCGAAACCCTGTGGAAAAGCAAAAATCCATGTTCCATAGCCTCCCATTGCTGGATTTAAAGGGATATGAACCAGATTCCCTTTCCTATCACTTCCTCAAGGTGTCAACAGTCTTCAGACAGTTTCAGGCTTTTATTTTGAAAAATGAGCCAGAACAATAACATCGCGTCAAGTGGTCACATGAGTTTTGCTCGCGCAACAGAATTTGGACAGCCATTGTTTTCCACTCTCCTACTGTGAAAGACATTTGTGGTTGATATATTATCGATTATATATTTTAAGAACAACCTGAGGATTGATTATAAAAAAAACATTTGACATGTTTCTGTGGACACTATAGAAACTATATTAGGAATTTTCATCTGCGTTGTTGTAACCGCTCTTTCCTGTGGATTTCTGAAAATAATGCGACAAACAAACGGATGTATTTTGGATATAAAAATCATCTTTATGGAACAAACGAAACATTTGTTGTGTAACTGGGAGCCTCGTGAGTGAAAACATCTGAAGATCATCGATACATTTGATTGCTTTTCTGATTTTCATGACCAAGCTTCCTGACGCTAAGTGTGCTGAATGTTTTGTTGTGCGATCGATAAACTTACAAACGCTTGGATTGCTTTCGCTGAAAAGCATAATTTCAAAATCTGACAGGACAGGTGGATTAACAAAAGGCTAAGCTGTGTTTTCCTATATTGCTCTTGTGATTTCATGAACATAAATATTCGTAGTAATATTTATTGAACGTAGCGCTATGCTATTCAGCGGTTGTTGATGACACTTGTCCCGATATCGGGATTGTAGCCATAACAAGTTAATTAATAAACCATTTAGGCACATTTGGGCAGTCTTGATACAACATTTTGAACAGAAATGCAATGGTTCAATGGATCAGTCAAAAACTTTGCACATACACTGTTGCCATCTAGTGGTCAAAATCTAAATTGTGCCAAACCTGGAATAGTACATTATGTCCTTTCTCTTGCATTTCAAAGATGATGGGACCAAAACAACAAAAAAACGATTGTTTTTTTCTTTGTGTGATCTTTTACCAGATCTAATGTGTTATATTATTCTACATTAATTTCACAATTCCACGAACTTCAAAGTATTTCCTTTCAAATGGTATCAATAATATGGATATCCTTGCTTCAGGTCCTGAGCTACAAGTAGTCAGATTTGGGTATCTAATTTTAAGCAACATACAAAAAAACGGGTCTGATCCTTAGGAGTTAAAAACACTCAGGACATATGTAAGAAACATGTACACATATTTAACCCCTTTGTGTCGGCACAAAACTACCTGTACTGTACTTCCATTTGTTTTTTAAACCCGGTACTGGTTACCTTCAGATGAGTCCAGTGACACCTGTGGGGGTGGTAGAGCAAAATGGAAAACAACGGGTTTGTAAGAGTCTCCCTTTTCCACCGAATGGGTTAATTTGCATTAGTTTCTAAAGACATTTACATGAGAAGACCAATTTTTGTGATGTCTCATGGTCTGACAACGACCATTCTAGCTCTGCCAACTTTCACCGCAGATGCGGAAGTGCAACACTGATGAATGTGGTGGATTGAGACGCATCCAATGCAAACAGATATCTCTAGCTTAAAATAACGGATTTTGATGGGTATTTTTCTGTTACGTAACTAAGATTCTGTTCAATCGACTCTAAGGGGTTAAAAACCCTCTCTCTTGCCCTGAGACTCAAACACAGCCTATCAGTTGTTTGCCATATTTGTAATTGTCCTGGACTATGACCAGTAGAGACGTCCAGCTTTGCCAGACAAGGTGCAGATGCCAGCAAAAGGAGGAGGACTGGGAAGTCCACCTGACCGAGCACATGGAAAGGTCCTACTCTGGGCTGCCGTTCTGCTACAGTGATCTTGTCGCCATCAGGAGACAGCATGAGAACACTCCATGGACCAAGTCAGGCGCCTGGTAGCGTACTACAGAAAAGCATTCAGAAACGCACAACGCAGTCATAGAAGACTCAAGTCCTCTTCGTGTCCATTGCCCGCCAGTTCCATAGCCTCCGTTTGATGAAAAAACGGAGTCTATTGTCCTGCTGCAGAAGGCCGCTTCACACCTATGTGTTAGGGACCAGGTTGCCAGGGAACAGAGTCAGCTGACGTGGTCAGCCAATTAGTGGCCTAGCCTGAGAGTAGCAGAACAGAACTCTGCCTCTCTTTCCAAACTCCTGTCCTCCACCTCAACTCAAATCTGGACCCTTTCCACATGGACAATGCTTGTTCTGGACCACCTGACTGGTGTTTAGTGTGTCATAAACCATTTACACTATAACACTACACTAGGACTTCCACTAGTTTCCTCCTCTATTCCTGTTTGCTGTGTGTGTTTGGTGTGGAAAGAAAGTGTGTAATGTATCCCCGAGTTCTGCTGATCGTTATCAAGTCTCTTATCGGGACTCTGGGAAAGATGCACCTATAATCAAAACCGCCACCTCTATCGGAGTCCACCACCAGTTGGTGGCACTCTTTTTTCACTTGTCCTATTTTATAGTTGATCAAATTGATTTAGCAAAAAATAGACATTTAGAATTAAATGTGGAGTGGAGCTTTATAATTAAGTGATGACATCATATGCACAAACATAAACGGTCCATTTAACTGTTGTTAGAAAATAAAACTTGTTTGGAAATAGTTTGACATTAACAAGTGGAAACATTGCCTATAAATAATTAGCAGGCAGCCTTGTTAATAGTCCTGTTGCTTATTAACAGTCACATTTTGGAACAGCGTGTACCTTCTGACATCACGTGCATGAAACAACACACTCTGGGGCGACAGTTAGAAATATTTGGAAAAACATCTCTATATTTAGTTTTCTGATCATCAACAACGTTTATTTTAGCTATGGTCAGAGCCATTTTATGTTGCCATAGTAACGAAGGACCCCAATGATTCACTGCAGGATTCAGCAAATTGTCTGTGGTATTGAGTTTTCCCGTGGAGAGTGAATTGAAGAGAGTGAGGTTAGGTGCAGACAACAAAGATGGCAACAACAAGTAGTAATTCAAACATGAACTGTATAGCACCAGGCTGTAGGAATTGCCTCCAATCAAATCCCTCAGTAAGCTGCCATCAGCTGCCCAAGGACCACAACTTTTGAAGAAGTAGGACGTGCCAGCTCGGGCTAGCAGGATCTGCAGCCAGAACTTTGTGGAGGAAGGACTTTCGATGTGGCAACGGGGAGTTTCTGAATGGAAAGGAGTCATAGGACTACGTTGAAGCGTTCTACTTGCCCCTCAATTTAAGTGTTATGGTGTAGGGGTTACCGACCGACTTCGTAGTCCGACTAAATAGAGGACTAAATAGAGGCGACGGAGTCAACGGAGAGCTTGAGGTGATGTTAACCTCTTGCTCCTACCTGACACGCAGGCGTCCCATCTAATACGCTAAATGCTAATAGTACTAGTTAAAACTCAAACGTTCATTAAAATACACATGCTGGGTATTGAATTAAAGCTACACTCGTTGTGAATCCAGGCAACAAGTCAGATTTTTAAAATGATTTACGGCGAAAGCATGAGAAGCTATTATCTGATAGCATGTAACACCCCAAAAGACCCGCAGGGGACGTAAACAAAATAATTTGCATAGTCGTCGCTACACAAACCGCACAAATAAAATATAAAACATTTATTACCTTTGACCATCTTCTTTGTTGGCACTCCTAGATGTCCCATAATCACTATTGGGTCTTTTTTAGATGAAATCGGTCCATATATAGCCTAGATATCGATCTATGAAGACTGTGTGAAAAAAAATAGCGTCTTATAACATAACGTCATTTTTTTTTATTAAAAAAGTTGACGATAAACTTTCACAAAACACTTCAAAATACTTTTGTAATGCAACTTTAGGTATTAGTACATGTTAATAAGCGACCAAATTGATCACGAGGCGATGTATATTCTTTAGCTGTCCGTCTGGAAATAATGTCCGGGTAAATCTCAACCAAAATATCCGGTCGGAGACTTGAACAAATGGCTTGTCTCTTCTTCGTTTGACCAAGAAACAAAGCCTAGGAAAATGACAAGACTGTTGACATTGTGTGGAAGCTGTAGGTATTGCAACCTCAGCCCCATTTATTGTGGTTCGCCTTTATCAATGGGTTGAAGTGGCGGATGGATATATATTTCCATTTTCAGTGATCAGATTTTCCTGCGCTTTTCGATGAAACGCACGTTCTGTTATAGTCACAGCCCTGATTTAACCAGTTTTATAAACGTCTGAGTGTTTTCTATCCACACATACTAATCATATGCATATACTATATTCTTGGCATGAGCAGCAGGGCGCTGAAATGTTGGGCGATATTTAACAGAATGTTCGAAAAAGTAGGGGTGTTGTTGGACTAGGCTAACGTTAGACACTTTATTGCAACTCTAGTTGAAGGTAACTAGCTAATTGCACCTGAAGAGTTTTGTTTAACACCCCCAGTAACTAACATTAGCAAGAAACTCAACTGCAACTAAAATTACAACACAGTTTATCCGTGTAGCCCTGTTATTAGGTAGTTACTGTTGCTTCCACCTCAGATAGTACTGTAATACATGTTGTTGACAAATTTGTTTTTGGAAGGTTTTGTTAGCACTGCCTCATTTTAAGCTAGACTGAAGTTGACATAGCTAATGTTTGCTGAAAAAAAAATGATCCCTGTATTTGCTGTGTGTTTGTGTGTGTGTTGGTATAGCATACAAAACAGGTAGCTTGTTAACGCCAACTGATTTATTTGTCTTAACAAAATAACATTAGTTTGTTTTCAGGATGACATCTTCATCCCTGAAAATGTTTTCATCCTGGAGGAGATTGTGCAGGATGTGGCAGAGGATGTACATGCAAATCCATGTTATATCTAAGGCTATTGTTTTTCAAGACACAATCTGTCATCCCTGAGACCATTTGGATATAAAATGGAAAATATACAGTATATGCAATGATTATTGAACATAAATATAGCCTAATAGATACCTTAATTGTTGTCTACCAACAGGAATGAACGGTTAGTACATCATGCCAAACTGACCCCTGGGTGTCATAGTGTTCCTGTGCTGCTGTAGAGAAGAGGTCCTCTGGGGCCATCACTAAAGAGCTCAAGGCCCAGCTAGATTGCGCTCACAACCATCAGTATACAACCGAGTCCTGCCCCTATACGCCAAAGATGGAGCTGATGGAGAGTTAGAGTGAGATCAGTAAAGACCATAGCTCACTGTATGAACCTGAGCGTTCAGAATCATAATCATAAAAGTGCGAGCCAAGAGATACTATCAAAGAGTGTGTGCAAGATCCGAAATACATAGTCATTGATAGCAAGCTGAAGGAGTTGTTCAATTCCTGAAATGAGCCAGGATGTCAAGCAGGTGTCATCAGATCAGCCCTGAAAACAGTGTGTTGTGGCCCACAGGAGGAAGTTGGAGTCCCAGACCAGAATTGGAAAGTTGTTCGCAGGGAATCTGTTGGTGCCATCAGCGGTCTTGCTTAATGGCGGCTTCCTTTCCATATTTGTGGAAACGTGTCACCTCCTCAGCCTGGTGTCCATGTCGCAGCCACAGTTTGCAAAACAACAGCGCATCTACATTGTGCCAGAGGCTAATTAACCACATCTGGACCCAGCACAGAGGCCATTCTGGCTACAATTGGTGACAGTCCACTGATCGTAACAGGAGATGCACGGTGTGATTTGCCTGGCCATAGGCCTCCTTTGGCTCTTAAACCATTCGAGACTCTGCTTGCCTCCTGATCCTCGCCCAGGAGAAGTGGCCGAAGTGAAGAACAACTACTGGTTGGAGAGGGAGGGATTAGAGATAGGCCTGCAGCACATTGAGGTAAGCTATACCCTAACATATATTTTGTAACTACTGTGGCAAACCTCTTCAAGGTTAGGAGCGTTTGTCACAAACTAAGTGGTAAACTGTCACCAAATCACCCAAGTATGAGAGTTCTTTCGAACAGGACAGTACCTGTGTGTTTGTTTCTCCGTCCTGGTCCACCCAGAACGTAGGCGAGGTCAAGGATAGCAGGGTTTGGTACACGAATCGGGTTCTCGGTAGGTCCAGGTCCAAACGCCAACAGGTAAGTCCAAAACAATCCATCTCATACACGGTAAATCTAGCCAATCTCTATAGTCTCTTTCTCTATTGTTCATAGATCCTTCCAGCACCCTCTCTTCCTCTTCCTGGTTTTTCTTGACCCTTTATTTATTATTATTTATTTATGTGAGTCGGCTCCACCTTCTGAGGGTTCCCCTTGCTTCTGGGACTTGTAGTTTTAGCAGTCGGCCATTTTGTGATCTGTAGTTCTGACAGGGGTGGCCATTTTAGTGATCGGGTAGAGCCCGTTTATTAGTTCTGCTCTCACATATCTGCCACTTATCACTCGACCCCCTTCTTTGCCACACTACCCTAAGGGTTGTAAGTTTGTATTTGGTGGATGTATGAAGAGGACGTAGTCACCTTTAGGATAATAATAAAAGCAGTATTACTAACAGGCCCATGGATGTAGTATTGAAACCCTGGCCACTGACATGCATCCAAGTGTGAGGGTGCAAATGAGGAACTCACATGCTGATATCTGACATGAGTATGACCTGTGACACATTGCCAAATAAATGTGTGAGGAAACCGCTGGTGGCCATCGGGAAGCCAGAGGTACTGTCATAAATTTTATTGAAAAAGCAGAACTATGATTTGTGTTACTTATATCTGGCTCGAGGAGCATCTCAGTTGACTCTCCTGAGTGCCCAAAGAGAGAGAGTAGCAGTCACTTTGGGGGAGCAGGCTGGTGTTCCAAAAATGGAGAAGGAGCAGGCCATTCAACAGCAAATTCAAAGACACACACATCCATAAAAGGAATCGAGTGGAATTGATTTTCCTTCTCTTTTTTTTACCCATTTCAAGGGACGTGCTACCCAGACCTATGAATGATCAGCTATGAGAATCCAACTGGCATTTGCTCCTGACGTGTTGAACTGTTGCAAAAAGTTCTTTGTAAAATACATTTGATTGATTGATTCACTAACTGAGTGATGTGACATTTTTATAGCATCAGTAATATTTTGTTGTGTATTTCATCTGCACGTTGTCATGCCTTGGTCATTGTATTTTGTGTTTTTGTTACAAGTTTGGGTAGGCCAGGGTGTGACATGGGTTTATATGTTGTTTTTCGTATTGGGGTTTGTAGTATTTTGGATCGCGGCTAATTAGGGGTGTTGTATAGGCTTGGCTGCCTGAGGCAATTCTCAATTGGAGTCAGGTGCTTATCGTTGTCTCTGATTGGGAACCGTATTTAGGTAGCCTGAGTTCGCTTTGTATTTTGTGGGTGTTTGTACCTGTCTCTGTGTAGTAGTCACCACATAAGCTGTAATTAGTTTCACGGTCCGTTCTGTTGTTTTCGTATTTCAGTTATTTTCATGTACCGCATTTTCATTCATTAAAGGCATGAGTAACCTACACGCTGCATTTCGGTCTGACTCTCTTCTTACAACAGACGAACGTCGTTACACACGTTAACTTCTTAAAGTGGCCATCAGCCGTAGAAACAAAATCAAAGTGTACTCCCTGCTCCTCTTTCGGTAAAAAGCTGAGGGATGGGGCAGGAGAAATGTAATTCAAAGTCATAGAGCTATAGATATAGGACTGACTATCCGTGATATCAGAATTATAGTTTTAACCATGTTTTGAGGCTGTATTGTGTTTGTTTACATTTTATTTGTTTACAAATGCTGGAGTTAAATAAAGCTTTTATTTGGGGGTTCTGATCGGGTACGGCAGTTGAACTAAGCTCATGGAGGCATTTATAAGTTAGATTCTTCAAGAATCAATGATTAAATATCATTAATTTATAAGCGCAAAAAATGGATGTGGCAACTGCTGATTGCCCCTTTAAGGTATGCTACTGTTGTTTGTCTATTGTTCTTGTGCATGAGACAAAGACTGGCAACCACAAGCCTTTCATGTGTATCCTCTTGTTTCATTGGAACTTGTAAAAGCACCTTAATAACCCTGTAATTGACAATGTATTTTTATAATACTGTTTCTATTCTCTTTTTCCTCTACCATGGAGCCAAGTCGCTGTGGATAAAGGTGTCTGCTAAAGGGCATATATTATTAAAGTCTCCTTTTTTTCAACTAGCTGCCCAGTGTAGTTACCATTCCTTTCCAATAGATGGCAGCCAAAGCTATTTGAAGTCACTACCCTAGCAACAGGGAAACAGAGTTAGTGTGCGTTGAAAGTAGATTTTCTTCAAAGCAAGTTTATCTGGTTAATAAGCTTATACCTGTAATTATAGTGGACAAGCTAACTAATACTATAATTACATAAGGCACAGGCATTAAGCCTATGTCTTGAAAAAAATGACAGCAGGCTGGATTTACTAAATTACCTGGTTTTATTCTAACTCAAACCCTATGTAAATGCCGCTTGCTTCTGGGTATGCTGCGTTATGGAAGCGACGACACACGCAGGGATGACACGCCATACACCTCGTTCAATTCTCCCTTGTGCCCGCAGGGTGAACTGGCGATCAGCTGCCAACCTCTATGCTCTGAAAACAAAATCACAAGGAAAGTTAGTCTGATACCGAAACTAAATCACACAATGTATTTATAATGAGCATGCTCCATTATTGGTTAATATGAGATTTCATAAATCATGATGCCATCTGAGATTCAAACTAAGGACGTCTTATCAAAAGGTGAATGCGTTACCATCACGCCAAACAGCGTTTGTGATAAAACATTGTTATAGATTACTTATTATATATATTGAGCACCTACCCACTACTGATGTTAGCTTTAAACAATTTATAATCAAGCTAAATTTAAGCAATTATTTAACTGGCATACTAGTCAAGTAACATCTTCCAGGAAGATCTTCATAAGGATTAGTGAAGGGGCTCCCGAGTGGCGCAGCAGTCTAAGGCACTGCATCTCAGTACTAGAGGCGTCACTAAAGACCCTGGTTAGATTCCAGGCCATATCACAATCGGCCGTGATTGGGAGTCCCACAGGGCGGCACACAATTGGTCCAGCGTCGTCTGGGTTAGGGTTTGGCCAGGGTAGGCCGTCATTGTAAATAAGAATTTGTTCTTAACGGTCTTGCCTAGTTAAAACGTTTTTATTTTATTTTTTACACCACACTATCACAAGGGGGAGTTAGAACGCTGATTATGCTTTTGGTTTCTCTCCCTCTAAAAACAGAAAGAAAGAACAAACTGGCTTTATTTACCACAGTGTGAAAGACTTATAGCCCCTCAATATAGAGTTTCTGAAACACGGCGTCTTTCTTTGCTGATGTGAAGAAGAAACTGAATGAAAGAGTCCAGCGAGGATAGGGAGGGGAAAAATGTCGACCATATTTTCAAGACCTAAGCTACTTAATTTATTAATGAAATGTACAAGTTTATTTAGTCAGTTCAATATATTTGTTTAGACTTGGCCAATTTAGTAGGCTATTTTGCATCATAAAGCTGTGACTCATTCGTGACTTCGGATAAAAATTCTTTCCAACATTCTTTCTGAAAGTCTTTAATAAAGAAATGTTTTGACCAAGTTAATATGCTTATGTTGTGTGTGTGTTTTCAATTATTTGTGACATTGTGGTTACAATGAAAAATGTAAACGAATGCATCAGTCTCCGCCACATGGCCTCAAACTGCACCATTTAGTTTTTCTCCGTCACCCAAGCACTTTCAACATTTGGATACTAAAGCATTTAAAAACTGAAAGTACACCAATGTCAGCATTTAAGTATACGTTTTTTCAAGATGATTGACGAGAAAATGATCATCCAACCCATAGGGTACCTCTCTGCACCCTTAATATGCCATGTCTTGAAATATACAGACAGACGGATTAAAAGTGAATTTCCATTGTAATACGTTTGACAGCCAAATTTCAAACTCCACTCATAACTTTTGTACTTCAGAATATTCCCAGAAGATATGGATTATTATAAAATTTACCTGGGAATCTAATTTAATTTACGGTAGGCCTAAGACCTAACCTCTTGAATTAATTACTATATTGAAGATAGAAGCCGCCTCTTATTAAGTTCCAAGAGCCGATCAGTTAACCAACAACATCATCAGCATGAAATACTCCTTATTTCATGCCTTCTAATATTAGACAACAAATAAATATAATAAAACAATAACTTAAAAAACAGTCCATTCATAACTAGATTTCCTCAAATTGCTGTGCAGGAAAATGATGTCATCCACCATGCCTGGCCGCAGGCTTGCAGCTGGCTTCTCTCTGAAACCACACATCCATCTGTAGGGGACGCTTTAGCCTTTGGAACCATATAATTATCGGCTGGCCTCTTGAAGCGTTAGAGGAAATCAACAAGATCTTTCACAATAGTTGGCCTTAAATTATCTGCAGTTTTGAGTTGCGTGGTGGATAAAAGCCACTCTTCATTTATGTAATGGGCTGTAAAGGCACAAGTATCCTATTTTTCGAAAATCAATGCAATAGGAGGGAGACTGACAAACGTTCACACCTCCATTAATTTACAAAAGGATAGTCACAAATACGTCTGTTTTTAGAAACTTTGCTGTGCCTTATTAAATGCTTTCCAATTTGTTTTATTAGAACAGACTCTCTGGTGTTAATTATACTTTATTTACTATTTTTTAAACTGTCCAAACTGGCAGATACATTTTATTGTAATCTAACAGCACCTGTTTGTCATGCAACAGTGTCTCTTGTGCTTCTGACAATGATTTTACATGTGATAACAATTGCTCTTCCTCTGTCACAATTAAAATAAATATGCACTTTTGTTTCTACTTTGTCAGGAGAATGTAACGGCGTTCGTCTGTTGAAAGAGAGTCGGACCAAAATGCGGCGTGGTGGTTACTCATGATCTTTAATGCAAAATAATGAATAATACATGAAATAGCTAAATATATACAAAACAACAAACGAAACGCAAAAACCTATACAGCCTATCTTGTGAAAACAAACACAGAGACAGGAACAATCACCCACAACCCACAAAACACACAGTGAAACCTAGGCTACAATCAGAGACAACGAGAATCACCTGACTCTGATTGAGAACCGCCTCAGGCAGCAGAACCTATGCTAGACACCCCTACTCAGCCGCAATCCAAATGCCTACTAAAACCCCAATACGAAACACAACAAAATAAACCCATGTAACACAATGGCCTGACCAAATAAATAACGAAAACACAAAATACTAAGACCAAGGCGTGACAGAGAAGCTGTAACTGGACCATGTAACAAGCATATAGATGCTTGAACAGTATTTGTTCATCAACATCTTTATGTTTTTGTTAATAAAATAATGATACTTTCTTTTTTTAAGTCTTTCAAAATGCAGATATTTACTTCAACTACATCACAACTACATTTTAGTTGCACTTCCCCCCAGCTCCACAACCACGTGTAAAATCTTGCTGAGATGATCAATGTATTTGTCTTGATGGCCTTCACCAGTTCATCTTTGCTTGTAGGACTGGCAGCGTTACGGATTAATGTTTTCAGATAGATTAATTAAATTAGATTGGGTTTAAATCAGGAGATTTACATGTAGAGATTTAAAAAAACTTGTAGATATACTGTAGGCCTACTGTAGGCAAGGTGAGTCTCACTAGTGTTGAGAAATGTGCTGTGAAAAGTGTTGTAGGTCTACTACTGGCATCTTGACCCAGTTTGTGCCCTCATTTGCAATGCAAACCCAGGCGGCAGTGAGTTATAAGAGCATTGTCTGCATTTTGGGATTTAAAAAAAAATCAGCCTAATAGACAACATTAGGTAAAATAATATAAATAAACATGTAAATAGGCCTAAACATAACATATTGCTAAAATCCTACCCAGAAACACCTCTCTAGGTCACGTGTGCTCCCTCTCCGGCCACTAGGTCACCAGGCTGCTCGTTATGGCGCACACCTCTCACCATCGTCACAGGAACCTGCGCGTCTTCAGACTCACTTGGAGTCCATCACTTCCCTGATTACCTTTCCTATTTAAGTCTCTCCCTTTGGTTCCTTCTCCAGATGTTTCTGTTTCTTATCTGTGCGTTGTTCGTGTTTCTTGTTTTGTTTGATCATTCAATTATTAATTTCCTGAACTTGCTTCCCAACTCTGGGGTGCCGTCTGGTATGCTCTCTCTCCGGCGCTCTAGGTCGCCATGCTCCTGCTTCTCAACTGGATTGACAGGTATCCCGCGCCTCTGCAGAGGTGTCTGCTCCCGATCCCAGGGATCGTCATTTTGGATGGCGTCCTGCGGCTGGAGCCATGTGTTGGGGAGAAGGTACTGTCACGTGTGCTCCCTCTCCATCGTTACGCTCAACTGGATTCCATCACTTCCCTGATTACCTTCCCTATGTCACTCCTTTTGGTTCCTTCCCCAGGTGTTTCTGGTTCTTGTCTGTGCATTCATGTTTCTTGTTTAGTTTATTAATTAAATTATTCACTTCCTGAACATGCTTCCCGACTCCCAGCGCACAGAGGCTTTCTTCCTCAAAGAACTCTTGGGACATGACACCTGAATAATGAGGCAACAGTGAATTATTGTGGAACTCATTGCAAACCATGAGATTTAGGCTACAAACATGTATTTAAACTTTTGCTTTGTAAATAGCTAAACTTACCATTGGTTCATGGCGAGAAATTGCTCGCCACACATGGAGTTTGAGGGTATGCTTGGGACTTGGCTTGCTTTAAAAGAAAATCTCTAGCAAATTGCTCAAGGGACACAGTTGACTCTTTCGTAAACATGATGTCAATGAATGTCTCGCCAGTTTTGATCCATGCCTGGGACTTCAGCATGCAAAATGTCTTTGTTTGTCAGACGATTCATTAGGTCCAACCACAGAACAGTACAAAACAAGAGAACACACATGGTTAATGTTCTGTTTAAAATATATATATATATATATATATATATATATATATATATATATATATATATATATATATATATATATATATATATATATATATATATATATATACAGTTCCAGTCAAAAGTTGACACACCTACTCATTCAAGGATTTTTATTTGTACTATGTTCTAAATTTTATAATAGTTAAGACATCAAAACTATGAATTAACAATAATATATCAACAGGGTAAGTTGGCTTCTTAGTAGGAGCGAGAGAAACAATGGCCGCATTTGTCTATTACGTACATATCACTCTGAGAGCCACCAGCTGACTACTGACGCAATGTTGTCGCTCACGCTCATTTTTCGAAATAAAAGCCTCAAACTATGTCTTGTGACACTAGACACATTAGGGAAGCCATAGAAAAAGGAATCTGGTTGATATCCCTTTCAATGGAACGCAGAGGTTTCAAAATAAGAGTCCCTTCCTGATTGGATTTTTCTCAGGCTTTCACCTGCAATATCAGTTCTGTTAATCAATAATATTTCAACCGGACAATAACGTTGTCAATATAAAGGGTAAACAAGAAAGGCACTCTCACGTACTCCCTCATTTATAAGAATACAAGCCTGAAACAATTTCTAAAGACTGTTGACATCTAGTGGAAGGCATAGGAACTGCAATTTGAGTCCTAAGTCAATGGATACTGTAATGGCATTGAATTGAAAACTACAACAAACGAAACAAATCCTACTTACTGAAAGGATTTTTCTCAAGTTTTCACCTGCCAAATCAGTTCTGTTATACTCACAGACACTATTTTAACAGTTTTGGAAACTTTAAAGTGTTTTCTATCCATATCTAATTATATGCATATCCTATCTTCTGGGGCTGAGTAGAAGGCAGTTGAATTTGGGCATGCTTTTCATCCAAAATTCCAAATGCTGCCCGCCTACCCTAGAGAAGTTAAGAGCCAAACCAAATTTGTTCATCCTCCTGAGGTTGAAGAGGCTCTGTTGCGCCTTCTTCACCTCACTGTCTGTGTGAGTGAACCATTTCAGATTGTCAGTGATGTGTATGCGAAGGAACTTGAAGCTTTTCACCTTCTTCACTGGGGTCCTGTTGACGTGGATGGGGGTGTGCTCACTCTGCTGTCTCCTGAAATCCACGATCAGCTTGTTCATTATGGTGACATTGAGGGAGAAGTTAATTTTCTGGCACCACTCCTCCAGGGCCCTCACCTCATCCCTGTAGGCTGTCTTGTCATAGTTGGTAATCAGGCCTACCACTGTTGTGTCATCTGCAAACTTGATGATTGAGTTGGAGGCATGCGTGGCCACCGAGTCATGGGTGAATAGGGAGAACAGGAGGGGGTTGCCTATGCACCTACATTAACCTGAATAGCTACACATTACACATCATGCCAATGGTGGGGAGAAAATAGGCAATTAGGTGTATAGTTACACTCAATAGATGGAATAGGGGTCTACGGTCATATAAACAGTGCGGCCACACTATCACGCAATCTCAGAGATTGGAATCCTCGGAGGCTAGAGACTTCGAAAGGTGAGCTGACCCCATGTAATCCTGGGCTGTGCAAGGCTGAACCGGATCAAACGTAGGTTTGGTGAGGAAAGCTAGCATTCCTGTCGATGACTGAGATCTAGACGGGATCAGTCGGATGCGAGCTGGTGATCCGTAATCCTTAGCTCTGATTCAATGGAAAAAGGATAACTCCCAAGTGTAAGTCATGCCTTCCGGGTTGGAGCGAGCGGTCGCATCGGCACTTCGCTCCGCAGGTAGTATAACTTTTTCATTACATTTCATTACATTTCATTATAGCACAACGGTTTGATTTGTCTAATCTTAGCAATTTCTTCTTAGCTAGCTACATAGCCGTCTTTGTATCAAAGATAATTGCGTAATTATCGTATTTCGCCGTCCTAACGTAGTCTTCACTGCTCTGCCCAGCAGCTAGCCAGCTAGCCAGCTAGCTAACGTCCACCGATTAGCTGCACTGTAGAAACTATTACACTCAACTGAACGACTTGATTAGTGTAGTGTTAGCTAGCTACATAGCTGTCTTTGCTGTCTTCGTATCCAAGATAATTGTGTAGTTTAGAGTGTGTAGTCTTAGAGTGATTATCTTAATTTACCGAGGTTAGCTAGCCAGCTATTTGTCGTCCTTAACGTAGGAGACTCTGCTAGCTAGCCAACGTCTTCTGAATAGAACTCAAGAACCCGGTCGCATTCACAGGTAGTATCACATTTTCATTTCATTTCATTACAGTACAACGGTTTGATTTGTTTGATCGTAGCTAGCTACATAGCTAGCTACATAGCCATCTTTGTATCAAAGATAATTGTGTAGTCTAGAGCAATTTTCTAGGTTAGCTAGCCAGCTATTGTCGTTCTTTTAACACAACGTAACGTAATCAACACTGCTAGCTAGCCAGCTAGCCCCCGAATAGCAGCAATGTCAAACTATTACACTCAACGGAACGACTTGATTAGTGTAGTGTCAACAACGCAGCCACTGCCAGCTAGCCTACTTCAGCAGTACTGTATCATTTTAATAATTTTAGTCAATAAGATTCTTGCTACGTAAGCTTAATTTTCTGAACATTCGAGACGTGTAGTCCACTTGTCATTTCAATCTCCTTTGCATTAGCGTAGCCTCTTCTGTAGCCTGTCAACTATGTGTCTGTCTATCCCTGTTCTCTCCTCTCTGCACAGACCATACAAACGCTCCACACAGCGTGGCCGCGGCCACCCTAATCTGGTGGTCCCAGCGCGCACGACCCACGTGGGGTTACAGGTCTCCGGTAGCCTCTGGAACTGCCGATCTGCGGCCAACAAGGCAGAGTTCATCTCAGCCTATGCCTCCCTCCAGTCCCTCAACTTCTTGGCACTGACGGAAACATGGATCACCACAGACAACACTGCTACTCCTACTGCTCTCTCTTCGTCCGCCCACGTGTTCTCGCACACCCCGAGAGCTTCTGGTCAGCGGGGTGGTGGCACCGGGATCCTCATCTCTCCCAAGTGGTCATTCTCTCTTTCTCCCCTTACCCATCTGTCTATCGCCTCCTTTGAATTCCATGCTGTCACAGTTACCAGCCCTTTCAAGCTTAACATCCTTATCATTTATCGCCCTCCAGGTTCCCTCGGAGAGTTCATCAATGAGCTTGATGCCTTGATAAGCTCCTTTCCTGAGGACGGCTCACCTCTCACAGTTCTGGGCGACTTTAACCTCCCCACGTCTACCTTTGACTCATTCCTCTCTGCCTCCTTCTTTCCACTCCTCTCCTCTTTTGACCTCACCCTCTCACCTTCCCCCCCTACTCACAAGGCAGGCAATACGCTCGACCTCATCTTTACTAGATGGTGTTCTTCCGCCAACCTCATTGCAACTCCCCTCCAAGTCTCCGACCACTACCTTGTATCCTGTTCCCTCTCGCTCTCATCCAACACCTCCCACACTGCCCCTACTCGGATGGTATCGTGCCGTCCCAACCTTCGCTCTCTCTCCCCCGCTACTCTCTCCTCTTCCATCCTATCATCTCTTCCCTCTGCTCAAACCTTCTCCAACCTATCTCCTGAGTCTGCCTCCTCAACCCTCCTCTCTTCCCTCTCTGCATCCTTTGACTCTCTATGTCCCCTATACTCCAGGCCGGCTCGGTTCTCCCCTCCCGCTCCGTGGCTCGATGACTCATTGCGAGCTCACAGAACAGGGCTCCGGGCAGCCGAGCGGAAATGGAGGAAAACTCGCCTCCCTGCAGACCTGGCATCCTTTTACTCCCTCCTCTCTACATTTTCCTCCTCTGTCTCTGCGGCTAAAGCCACTTTCTACCACTCTAAATTCCAAGCATCTGCCTCTAACCCTAGGAAGCTCTTTGCCACCTTCTCCTCCCTCCTGAATCCTCCTCCCCCTCCCCCCCTCCTCCCTCTCTGCAGATGACTTCGTCAACCATTTTGAAAATAAGGTCGACGACATCCGATCCTCGTTTGCTAAGTCAAACGACACCGCTGGTTCTGCTCACACTGCCCTACCCTGTGCTCTGACCTCTTTCTCCCCTCTCTCTCCAGATGAAATCTCGCGTCTTGTGACGGCCGGCCGCCCAACAACCTGCCCGCTTGACCCTATCCCCTCCTCTCTTCTCCAGACCATTTCCGGAGACCTTCTCCCTTACCTCACCTCGCTCATCAACTCATCCCTGACCGCTGGCTACGTCCCTTCCGTCTTCAAGAGAGCGAGAGTTGCACCCCTTCTGAAAAAACCTACACTCGATCCCTCCGATGTCAACAACTACAGACCAGTATCCCTTCTTTCTTTTCTCTCCAAAACTCTTGAACGTGCCGTCCTTGGCCAGCTCTCCCGCTATCTCTCTCTGAATGACCTTCTTGATCCAAATCAGTCAGGTTTCAAGACTAGTCATTCAACTGAGACTGCTCTCCTCTGTATCACGGAGGTGCTCCGCACTGCTAAAGTTAACTCTCTCTCCTCTGCTCTCATCCTTCTATATCTTTCGGCTGCCTTCAATACTGTGAACCATCAGATCCTCCTCTCCACCCTCTCCGAGTTGGGCATCTCCGGCACGGCCCACGCTTGGATTGCGTCCTACCTGACAGGTCGCTCCTACCAGGTGGCGTGGCGAGAATCTGTCTCCTCACCACGCACTCTCACCACTGGTGTCCCCCAGGGCTCTGTTCTAGGCCCTCTCCTATTCACGCTATACACCAAGTCACTTGGCTCTGTCATAAGCTCACATGGTCTCTCCTATCATTGCTATGCAGACGACACACAATTAATCTTCTCCTTTCCCCCTTCTGATGACCAGGTGGCGAATCGCATCTCTGCATGTCTGGCAGACATATCAGTGTGGATGACGGATCACCACCTCAAGCTGAACCTCGGCAAGACGGAGCTGCTCTTCCTCCCGGGGAAGGACTGCCCGTTCCATGATCTCGCCATCACGGTTGACAACTCCATTGTGTCCTCCTCCCAGAGCGCTAAGAACCTTGGCGTGATCCTGGACAACACCCTGTCGTTCTCAACTAACATCAAGGCGGTGGCCCGTTCCTGTAGGTTCATGCTCTACAACATCCGCAGAGTACGACCCTGCCTCACACAGGAAGCGGCGCAGGTCCTAATCCAGGCACTTGTCATCTCCCATCTGGATTACTGCAACTCGCTGTTGGCTGGGCTCCCTGCATGTGCCATTAAACCCCTACAACTCATCCAGAATGCCGCAGCCTGTCTGGTGTTCAACCTTCCCAAGTTCTCTCACGTCACCCCGCTCCTCCGCTCTCTCCACTGGCTTCCAGTTGAAGCTCGCATCCGCTACAAGACCATGGTGCTTGCCTACGGAGCTGTGAGGGGAACGGCACCTCAGTACCTCCAGGCTCTGATCAGGTCCTACACCCAAACAAGGGCACTGCGTTCATCCACCTCTGGCCTGCTCGCCTCCCTACCACTGAGGAAGTACAGCTCCCGCTCAGCCCAGTCAAAACTGTTCGCTGCTCTGGCCCCCCAATGGTGGAACAAACTCCCTCACGACGCCAGGACAGCGGAGTCAATCACCACCTTCCGGAGACACCTGAAACCCCACCTCTTTAAGGAATACCTAGGATAGGATAAGTAATCCCTCTCACCCCCCCCCTTAAGATTTAGATGCACTATTGTAAAGTGACTGTTCCACTGGATGTCATAAGGTGAATGCACCAATTTGTAAGTCGCTCTGGATAAGAGCGTCTGCTAAATGACTTAAATGTAATGTAAATGTCCACAAGTCACATCTGACAGCCAAAACATTCACAGGAACTGAGGTGTGAAACATGCCTCAGTTATTTTATTCCCTCCATTTTAAGGGAGTGTTCAAAATGTCCCTCCAAACCACCTGACCCTGCTAATTGGTTTAAAATGAAAAAGGAGAAAGTCATCCAAACCTTGTCACGCCCTGACCTTAGAGATCCTTATTTATTCTCTATGTTTGGTTAGATCAGGGTGTGACTCGGGTGGGAGAATCTATGTTTTATATTTCTTTTTTGTTTTTGCCTAGTGTGGTTCCCAATCAGAGGCAGCTGTCTATCATTGTCTCTGATCGGGGATCATATATAAGTTGTGATTTTCCGTTTGGGTTTTGTGGGGAGTTATTTTATAGTTAGCTGTTTTGTTGCCTGACAGACTGTGCACTTTCGTTTTTTCTACTTTGTTATTTTGTTGCTGTGTTCAGTTTATTCAAAATCATGAACGCCTACCACACTGCACCTTGGTATCCTTCTTCAACTCACGAGAGTCGTTACAAACCTTGTCCATAGTGTCCATAGTTCTTCATGCAGTCCAATAGTGAATTACATTATATTTGCATTCCGTAACCACCAAACTGGCCTTTGAAAGGTTACACATTACATGGTTACTTGTAACAAGCATATTACATATCACATATACCCCCAAAATGGTATAAGTATTTAATGTTGATGTGCTGTTAGAAAAAGGTGTTTTAGATTACGTCTTGGTCCGTTGTTGAAAGAGTAGGACTTTTTCTTCGAAAAAGGCTTGCCATTTTCTGTGGTCACGAGGAAGTACCTGGACTTTATTGCCCTGTCTGGAGCAAAAATAATTTAAGCTTGTGCTCTTATGGTTTGTTGAGAATACCTGATATAGCCCTGGATCAAGATAGCAGGCGGCCATATCCTTATCAATACATGTGGATGATATACACTCAGTGTATAAAACATTAGGAACACCTGCTCTTGAAAGACTGACCAGGTGAAATCTATGATCCCGTATTGATGTCACGTGTTAAATCCACTTCAAGCAGTGTAGAAGAAGGGGTGCAGACAGGTTAAAGAAGGATTTTTAAGACTTGAGACAATTGAGACATGGATTGTGTATGTGTGCCATACAGAGGGTGAATGGGCAAGACAAAATATTTAAGTGCCTTTGAACGGGGTATGGTACTAGCAGCCAGACGCATCGGTTTGAGTATGCCAAGAACTACAAAGTTGCTGGGTTTCTCACGCTCAACAATTTCCCTTGTGTATCAAGAATGGTCCACCACCCAAAGGACATCCAGTCAATGTGTCCCAACTGTGGGAAGCATTGGAGTCGAAATGGGCCAGCATCCCTGTGGAACGCTTTTACCACCTTGTAAAGTCCATGCCCCAATTAATTGAGGCTGTTCTGAGGGCAATGGGGGTGCACATCAATATTAGGAAGGTGTTCCTAATGTTTTGTACATAGTGTATTTCCTGTACTGTTTGTAAACATCCTGGTATGTTTATTAATAACCTGAACCAGATTACATGCATTGGTTACAGTGAGCAGCTTCCTCTTCTGCAGACAGCTTGATAAAAACCAGTCTATTTTCAGGTCACTGAAAATAGATCGCTCTGATAAAGTCACACACATTATCAAACATGCACTCATATTATCCAGATACTGACTGGTAGAACTTGGTGGCCTATAGCAGAACCCCAAAATAAGAGCATTTAGATGAGGCGGGTGAATGTGCAACTCTCTAAGATTTACAGGATTATGGCTCTGAATATTGACACTGCTGTATCATTAAAGGAATTATCTATGTGAATCTCAGAGATGGTAGTTTATCGGAGATAGAACTAATAAACAGTCCGCAGTCGAAGCCACAAGGGCTAACCACATTGCGAGCTATGTTAAGCTTTCAGGAAACTTTGATAGCTTGATAGTTAGTTAGCAGCTAGGACAGCTGCTATGCCAAGCAAGTTGTCAGGATTCCTGGACATACAGTCCAGACTCAACAACACCAGCACAGCCCACAACATGCTCATCTATCAGAACCTGCATTAACTTTTTGACGCTACCCATCCCTTAAGCGGGATAATTGTCATCAGCAACCGCTGAATAGCATAGCGCCACAGTCAAATAATATTGCAAAAACATATTCATATTCATGAAATCACAAGTGCAATATTGCAAAACACAGCTTGGCCTTTTGTTAATCCACCTGTCATCTCAGATTTTGAAATTATGCTTTACAGTGAAAGCAATCAAAGCATTTGTGTAAATTTATCGATAGCAAAACATAACATTATGTACACTAAGCATTAAGTAGCTAGGTCACGAAAATCAGAAAAGCAATCAAATTAATCGTTTACCTTTGATGGTCTTCGGATGTTTTCACTCACAAGACTGCTGTAACGGCGTTCGTTTGTTGAAGGAGAGTCGGACCAAAAAGCAGCGTGGTGATTACTCATGTTCTTTAATGACGAATAGCGATACATAAAATAACTATAAATATACAACACAACAAACGGAACGAGAAAACCTATCACAGCCTATCTGGTTAACACTACACAGAGAGAGGAACAATCACCCACGAAATACACAGTGAAACCCAGGCTACCTAAATATGGTTCCCAATCAGAGACAACGAGAATCACCTGACCCTGATTGAGAACCGCCTCAGGCAGCTAAGCCTATGCTAGACACACCCCTAATCAGACACAATCCCAATGCCTACAAAAACCCCAAATATGACAATACAATAAACCCATGTCACACCCTGAACAAATAATTAAAGAAAACACAAAATACTAAGACCAAGGCGTGACAGAACCCCCCCCCCTAAGGTGCGGACTCCCGGACGCACCTCAAAACCATAGGGAGGGTTCGGGTGGGCGTCTGTCCATGGTGGCGGCTCCAGCTCGGGACGTGGACCCCACTCCATAAATGTCATAGTTCCTCCCCCTCGCGTCCTGGGATAATCCACCCTCGCCGCCGACCATGGCCTAATAGTCCTCACCCAGAACCCCACTGGACTGAGGGGCAGCTCGGGACTGAGGGGCAGCTTGGGACTGAGGGGCAGCTCGGGACTGAGGGGCAGCTCGGGACTGAGGGGAAGCCCGGGACTGAGGGGAAGCCCGGAACTGAGGGGAATCCCAGTACTGAGATGAAGCTCAGGCAGGTAGTTGGCTCCGGCAGATCCAGGCTGGCTGGCGGATTTGGAAGAGTCTGGTTGACTGGCAGATCTGGAAGAGTCTGGTTGACTGGCAGATCTGGAAGAATCTGGTTGACTGGCAGATCTGGAAGATCATGGCTGACTGGCGGATCTAGCTGTCTGGCTGCTCCATGCAGACTGACAGCTCAGGCTGCTCCAGGCAGATTGGCAGCTCAGGCTGCTCCATGCAGATTGACAGCTCAGGCTGCTCCATGCAGATTGGCAGCTCCGGCTGCTCCATGCAGACTGGCAGCTCTGGCTGCTCCATGCAGACTGGCAGCTCTGGCTGCTCCATGCAGACTGGCAGCTCTGGCTGCTCCATGCAGGCTGACAGCTCTGGCTGCTCCATGCAGACTGGCAGCTCTGGCTGCTCCATGCAGGCTGACAGCTCTGGCTGCTCCATGCAGACCGGCAGCTCTGGCTGCTCCATGCAGACTGGCAGTTCTGGCTGCTCCATGCAGTCTGACAGCTCAGGCTGCTCCATGCAAGCTGGCAGCTCAGGCTGCTCCATGCAGGCTGACAGCTCTGGCTGCTCCATGCAGACTGGCAGCTCTGGCTGCACTGAACAGGCAGGAGACTTCAGCAGCGCTCTACAGGAGGAAGGCTCTGGAAGCGCTGAACAGGCGGGAGACTCCGACAGCGCAGGAGAGGAGGAAAACGCTGGCTGCGCTGAACAGGCGGGAGGCTCCGACAGCGCTAGAGAGAAGGATGGCTCTGGCTGTGCTGAACAGGCGAGGCGCACTGAAGGCCTGGTGTGTGGTGCTGGAACTGGTGGTACTGGATCGAGGACACGCACAGGAAGCCTGGTGCGGGGAGCTGCCACCGGCGGACTGGTGTTTGGAGGTGGCTCTGGATAGACCGGACCGTGCAGGTGCACTGGAGCTCTTGAGCACCGAGCCTGCCCAACCTTACCTGGCTCGATGCCCACTCTAGCCTGGCCAATACGAAGAGCTGGTATGAACCACACCGGGCTATGCACCCGCACTGGAAACACTGTGCGCTCCATAGCATAACACGGTGCCTGCCCAGTCTCTCTAGCCCCCCGGTAAGCACAGGGAGTTTGCGCAGGTCTCCTACCTGGCATAGCCATACTCCCTGTAAGCCTCCGCCCAATACATTTTTGGGGCTGACTCCCAGGCTCCAATCCGCTTTGCCATGCTGCCTCTTCATACCAGCGCCTCTCCGCTTTCTTCGCCTCCAGTTCTTCCTTGGGGCGACGATATTCTCCAGGCTGTGCCCATGGTCCTTTTCCGTCCAGAATCTCCTCCCATGTCCATTTCTCCAAGTAGTGCAGCCTCTCCCACTGTAGTTGCTGCTGCTCCTGCTGCTGCTGCTGCTGCCTCTGTTGCCTCTCCTGCGGCTTCTGCATGTTACCACGCCGCTTGGTCCGGGTGTGGTGGGTGATTCTGTAACGGCGTTCGTTTGTTGAAGGAGAGTCGGACCAAAATGCAGCGTGGTGGTTACTCATTTCTTTAATGACGAATAGCGATACATGAAATAACTATAAATTTACAAAACAACAAATGGAACGAGAAAACCTACCACAGCCTATCTGGTGAACACTACACAGAGACAGGAACAATCACCCACGAAATACACAGTGAAACCCAGGCTACCTAAATATGGTTCCCAATCAGAGACAACGAGAATCACCTGACTCTGACTGAGTACCGCCTCAGGCAGCCAAGCCTATGCTAGACACACCCCTAATCAGCCACAATCCCAATGCCTACAAAAACCCCAAATATGACAATACAATAAACCCATGTCACACCCTGGCCTGAACAAATAATTAAAGAAAACACA
Source organism: Oncorhynchus gorbuscha (assembly GCF_021184085.1). Taxonomy (NCBI): domain Eukaryota; kingdom Metazoa; phylum Chordata; class Actinopteri; order Salmoniformes; family Salmonidae; genus Oncorhynchus; species Oncorhynchus gorbuscha. The sequence continues at coordinate 40,652,711 of NC_060174.1, forward strand.
AAATACTAAGACCAAGGCGTGACAACTCCCAGTTACACAACAAATGTTCCTTTTGTTACATAAAGAATATTTTTGTATCCAAATACCTCTGTTTGTTTGTCGCGTTATGTTCAGAAATCCACAGGAATGAGTGGTCACGACAACGCAGACTAAAATTCCAAATAATATCCATGATGTCCACAGAAACATGTCAAACATTTTTATAATCAATCCTCGGGTTGTTTTTAAAATATATAATCGATAATATATCAACCGCAAATGTCTTTCACAATAGGAGAGGGAAAAACAATAGCTGTCCAAATTCTTTTACGCATACAAAACGCTGCTGACACCCGGTCATACAATGATGCTCATGTGACCACTTGACGCGATGTTATCGTTCTGGCTCATTTTTCAAAATTAAAACCTGAAACTATGAAACTAACACTCTGACGTTTCCAAATCTGCAAAGATATTATCTGTGAGTGCCACAGAACTGATGCTACAGGTGAAACCAAGATGAAATTTCAAACAGGAAATGCCACAGATTTTGAATGCGCTTTGTTCCAATGTTTCCTTATATGGCTGTGATTGCGCAAGTAATGAGCCTACACTTTCTGTCATTTCCCCAAGGTGTCTGCAGCATTGTGATGTATTTGTAGACATATCATTGGAAGATTGACCATAAGAGACTACATTTACCAGGTGCTCTGGTTGGTGTCCTCCGTTGCAATTATTGCGTAATGTCCAGCTGTGTGTATTTTACCATTTGCTTCAGATGAGAAACCAAACTGCCACGAATGACTTATCATCGAATAGATATGTGAAAAACACCTTGAAGATTGATTCTAAACAACGTTTGCCATGTTTCTGTCAATATTATGGAATTCATTTGGAAAAACGTTCGGCGTTGTAATGACTGCATTTTCTGTTTTTTTTTCTTAGCCAAACGTGATGAACAAAATGGAGCGATTTCTCCTACACAAATAATATTTTTGGAAAAACTGAACATTTGCTATCTCACTGAGAGTCTCCTCATTGAAAACATCCGAAGTTCTTCAAAAGGTAAATGATTTTATTTGAATGCTTTTCTTGTTTTTGTGAAAATGTTGCCTGCTTAATGCTAGGCTTAATGCTATGCTAGCTATCAATACTCTTACACAAATGCTTGTGTAGGTATGGTGAAAAGCATATTTTGAAAAGCTGAGATGACAGTGTTGTTAACTTAAGCCTACCCCTTACTTTTTCGAACATTCTGTTAAACATCTTGCAACATTTCAGCGTCCTGCTACGCATGCCAGGAATATAGTATATGCATATGATTAGTATGTGTGGATAGAAAACACTCTGACGTTTCTAAAACTGGTTAAATCACGGCTGTGACTATAACAGAGCGTGTTTCATCGAAAAGCGCAAGAAAAACTGATCACCGAAAACTGGGATAAATATCAATGCGCCACTTGCATGTATTGTCTATGGGAGAGCAAATTACATGGGGCTGAGATTGCAAGTCCTACAGCTTCCACACGATGTCGCCAGTCTTGTCAATTGCCTGGGCTTTGTTTCTTGGTCAAACGAGTAAGAGAAAGCCCATTCCTTCTGGTCTCCGACAGGATGTTTTGGAGGAGAAATTTCCGACCATGATTTGAAGACGTGGAGCTATTGAATACACATCGCCCGTGATCAATTTGATAGATTATTAACGTTTACTAATACCTAAAGTTGGATTACAAAAGTATTTCAAAGTGTTTTGTGAAAGTTTATCGTCAACTTTTTTAATAAAAAAAAATGACGTTGCGTTTTAAAACTGTGTTTTTTCCTGGATCACACACTTTTCATAGATCAATATTTAGCGTATATATGGACCGATTTAATCGAAAAAAAGACCCAATAGTGATGTTTATGGGACATCTAGGAGTGCCAACAAAGAAGCTCGTCGAAGGTAATGAATGTTTTATATTTTATTTCTGCGTTTGGCTATGCTAATTATTTTGTTTACATCCCCTTCAGGTATTTCGGGGTGTTGCATGCTATCAGATAATAGCTTCTCATGCTTTCGCCGAAAAGCATTTTAAAAATCTGACTTGTTGGCAGGATTCACAACGAGTGTAGCTTTAATTCAGTACCCTGCATGTGTGTTTTAATGAACGTTTGAGTTTTAACGAGTGCTATTAGCATTTAGCGTAGCGCATTTGCATTTCCAAATGGCTAGATGGCACGCCTGCCGTGTCGGTTGGTCTTAAGAGGTTAACAAAAGGCTAAGCTTGTGAGCCAATATATTTATTTCATTTCATTTGCGATTTTCATGAATAGTTAACGTTGCGTTATGGTAATGAGCTTGAGGCTATAATTACGCTCCCGGATACGGGATTGCTCAATGCAACAGGTTAAATGGAGCAATGGAAGGCTATGGAAGATGGAGTTTTCAAAATAGAAGCCAATTCCTGTTTTGATTTTTCTCAGGGTTGTGCCTGCAATATCAGTTCTGTTATACTCACATACAATATTTTGACAGTTTTGGAAATGTTAGAGTATTTTCTATCCCGATCTGTCAATTACAGTGTCTTCCGAAAGTATTCGGCCCCCTTGAACTTTGCGACCTTTTGCCACATTTCAGGCTTCAAACATAAAGATATAAAACTGTCTTTTTTGTGAGAAATCAACAACAAGTGGGACACAATCATGAAGTGGAACGACATTTATTGGATATTTCAAACTTTTTTAACAAATCAAAAACTGAAAAATTGGGCGTGCAAAATTATTCAGCCCCTTTACTTTCAGTGCAGCAAACTCTCTCCAGAAGTTCATTGAGGATCTCTGAATGATCCAATTTTGACCTAAATGACTAATGATGATAAATACAATCCACCTGTGTGTAATCAAGTCTCCGTATAAATGCACCTGCACTGTGATAGTCTCAGAGGTCCGTTAAAAGCGCAGAGAGCATCATGAAGAACAAGAAACACACCAGGCAGGTCCGAGATACTGTTGTGAAGAAGTTTAAAGCTGGATTTGGATACAAAAAGATTTCCCAAGCTTGAAACATCCCAAGGACCACTGTGCAAGCAATAATCTTGAAATGGAAGGAGTATCAGACCACTGCAAATCTACCAAGACCTAGTCGTCCCTCTAAACTTTCAACTCATACAAGGAGAAGACTGATCAGAGATGCAGCCAAGAGGCCCATGATCACTCTGGATGAACTGCAGAGATCTACAGCTGAGGTGGGAGACTCTGTCCATAGGACAACAATCAGTCGTATATTGCACAAATCTGGCCTTTATGGAAGAGTGGCAAGAAGAAAGCCATTTCTTAAAGATATCCATAAAAAGTGTCGTTTAAAGTTTGCCACAAGCCACCTGGGAGACACACCAAACATGTGGAGGAAGGTGCTCTGGTCAGATGAAACCAAAATTGAACTTTTTGGCAACAATGCAAAACGTTATGTTTGGCGTAAAGCAACACAGCTCATCACCCTGAACACACCATCCCCACTGTCAAACATGGTGGTGGCAGCATCATGGTTTGGGCCTGCTTTTCTTCAGCAGGGACAGGGAAGATGGTTAAAATTGATGGGAAGATGGATGGAGCCAAATACAGGACCATTCTGGAAGAAAACCTGATGGAGTTTGCAAAAGACCTGAGACTGGGACGGAGATTTGTCTTCCAACAAGACAATGATCCAAAACATAAAGCAAAATCTACAATGGAATGGTTCAAAAATAAACATATCCAGGTGTTAGAATGGCCAAGTCAAAGTCCAGACCTGAATCCAATCGAGAATCTGTAGAAAGAACTGAAAACTGCTGTACACAAATGCTCTCCATCCAACCTCACTGAGCTCGAGCTGTTTTGCAAGGAGGAATGGAAAAAAATGTCAGTCTCTCGATGTGCAAAACTGATAGAGACATACCCCAAGCGACTTACAGCTGTAATCGCAGCAAAAGGTGGCGCTACAAAGTATTAACATAAGGGGGCTGAATAATTTTGCACACCCAATTTTTCAGTTTTTGATTTGTTAAAAAAGTTTGAAATATTTGTGTCCCACTTGTTGTTGATTCTTCACAAAAAAATACTGTTTTTTATATCTTTATGTTTGAAGCCTGAAATGTGGCAAAAGGTTGCAAAGTTCAAGGGGGCCAAATACTTTCGCAAGGCACTGTATATGCATATTCTAGCATCTGTTCCTTAGAAATAGGCTGTTTACTTTGGGAATGTTATTTTTGCAAACATAAAAATAGTGCCCCCTAGCTTCAAGCGGTTAAATTAAGCACACTCTTCCAGTCCATGCCTCATTTCACATACACCATCTACTTCAGCACAGCGTCTGTAGAGATTACTACGATGTGTTAAAAAACAATAAAAGGGCTTCAAATCACTGGCATGGACACGTTAATGGGGAAAAGGAGCCATCAGTTATACCTGAGTGGTGATTACCATGGGCCTGCTGGGCTGTGACCACACCCCAATCCCATTAACGCAATCGAATTTCAGGACCACGTCTGTGTTTCCCCATGTACCAGCAACCCAATCCTGCAGATTGAGAGGAAAAAGGAATGTCCATGTGAACTGCTTGCTTAGAATTCAAATGAAGAGGACATTTGTTTACTTGCTACCAACATAAAGACTCCTCCTCCCCTGCTGGTGTAGGTAGATGGCTATTGTCACTGTTATCCAGATTTAGTTTTAAAACATCACATTCAATTATGTACCAACAAACCAACTATGCTATTTAGATTCATGTCAGTAAAGGAAAAGGCCTGCGAATCTGTGGAAACTCCAGGAAGGGCCGTCGCTGATTGTGGAAAAGAGGCGGCAGTTTCCCTCCATCTTTTCCATCAGAGAAATTATTAGATTCCTCTGTGTAATAAGCTTACACAAACCTGCCAGAAAGGGGTGTAAGGTAATTTATTCCAATAGAACATGAGAAAGAAATTTTGCGTTCTAAAAAAGGACTTTGTTGTGTTGGAATTCTGTGTCAAGCTCGCTGTGTCAAGCTCCCTTGTCTTGCGCTTCCTTTGTTTGTCCCCATTGATTGTTGTTGGGGCAGATGTGTCTATAATGTATTTTTCAGTGTGCCCATAGCCCCCTTTCGAATACTCAGGGCATTTCAAACTAGGTAAAATCATTAGAACTAGGCTACTGAGGATCTCTGCGTACTGCAGGCATCCCTCCCACTGTCCCTGCCTAAAATCAAATAAAATTGTATTAGTCACATACACATATTTTGCAGATGTTATTACTGGTGTAAAAAATTATTGTGTTTCTAGCTAGTAAAATAATTGAAATCAAAAATATGTAAATATTAGGACGAGCAATGTTGGAGTGGGATTGCCTAGAATACAGTAAAATACAGTATATACAGTACATATGAAATGAGAAAAACAGTATGTAAACATTATTAAAGTGACCAGTGATTCCATATGCATAGGGTAGCAGCGTCTAAGGTGCAGGGTTGAGTAATCGAGTGCTAGCTGGCTAGTAATAGTGACTAAGTTCAGGGCAGGGTACTGTATGGAGACCGGCTATTGATGGCTATTTAAAAGTCTGATGGCCATTTAAAAGTCTGATGGCCTTGGAATAGAAGCTGTCTCTCGGTCCCAGCTTTGATGCCCCTGTACTGACCTTGCCTTCTGGATGGTAATGGGGTAAACAGGCTGTCGGTCAGGTGGTTGATGTCCTTGATGATCTTTTTGGCCTTCCTGTGACATTGAGTGCCGTAGGTGTCCTGGAGGGCAGGCAGTGGGCCCCCAGTGATATGTTGGGTAGCACGGAGGCCGGGGGTTGTGAAGTTGCCATACAAGTAGATGATGCAGCCCGACAGAATGCTCTCAATGGTGGATCTGTAAAACTTTGAGGGTCTTGGGGGCCAAGACAAATTTCTTTAACCTCCTGAGGTAGAAGAGGTGCTGTTGGGCCTTCTTCACAACACTGTGCGGGTGGACCATTTCAGATTGTCAGTCATGTGTACGCCAATGAACTTGAAGCTTTTCACCTTCTATACTGCGGTCCTGTTGATGTGGATGGGGGCGTGCTCCCTTTGCAGTCTCCAACTAGGCTTTTCTTTGCAGCAATTCAACCATGAAGGCCTGGTTCACACAGTCTCCTCTGAACAGTTGATGTTGAGATGTGTCTGTTTCTTGAACTATCTTACTTTAACTTTATTTTGGCTGCAATCTGAGGTGCAGTTACCTCTAATGAACTTATCCTCTGCAGCAGAGGTAGCTCTGGGTCTTCCTTTCTTGTGGAGTTCCTCATGAGAGCCTGTTTCATCATAGAGCTTGATGGTTTTTGTGACTGCACTTGAAGAAACCTGACTGACCTTCATGTCTTAAAGTAATTATGGTCTGTCGTTTCTTTCTTATTTGAGCTGTTCTTGCCATAATGGACAAATAGCTCTATCTTTTGTACACCAAACCTACCTAGTCACAACACAACTGATTAACTCAAATGCATTAAAAAGAAAAATAAAATCCACAAATGAACTTTTAACAAGGCACACCTGTTAATTGAAATGCATTCCAGGTGACTACCTCATGAAACTGGCTGAGAAAATGCCAACAGTGTGCAAAGCTCATCAAGGCAAAGGGTGGCTACTTAGAAGAATCTCAAACATAAAATATATTTTGATTTGTTTTTTGGTTACTACATGATTCCATAGTTTTGGGCTATATAAATAAATTTGATTTGATTTGATTTGATTTTGACTTCTTCACTATTATTCTACAATGTAGAAAATAGTAAAAATGATGAAAAACCCTGGAATAAGTAGGTGTATCCAAACGTTTGACTGGTACTATAGGCATTCATCTTGTTGCATTCATCCTCCATATTGCGTCTCTTTATTCTCAACATTGTGAGGCACTAAATAATGAAATATATAAAGTCAAGTATAAAGTTCATTAATCTTTGGCTTTCTGCTTACAAATGTCACCTTGTTGGTGCACTTAAGCAAGAGCGTGGAGCCGGTAGAGACCTGGGGGCGCCAAGGAGGATTTGTAGAGAGGCGACAGCAGAGGACGCTTGGCAAGAGAGCTGTCTGACAACCCACAATGACAAACCTGTCACACTGGCAAAACACCAACACACACTGCTCAGATCTCCCATTCCCCTGAGCACTGGGCAAGAGTGAGAATACAAGAAAATACTTTGTAATTCTTTCTCCAGGATAAACTACCATTTTAAAGTACTTCTGATAAGAGGGGGTGAGGGGAGAACAGCCTAAGATGTAATATTTTTGCTAGAGTGAACAAACATAGGTTATTAAATATTAACAAATTCCCCAGGCTATCGTCTCTTCCTGTAGGGGTGTGCAGCAGACCTCCATTCCCTCCCACACTGAAGATGTCAGAGGATGAAAGATGAGCTCTATCTTATTGAAGAAGCATTTCAAATATGAAAACAGCCTCAATTTTTCAGGGCATGGACTCTACAAGGTGTTGGATGCTGGCCCACATTGACTCCAATGCTTCCCAAGGTTGTGTCAAGGTGGATGGATGTCCTTTGGGTGGTGGATCATTCTTCAACTGTTGAGTGTGAAAATCCCAGCAGTGTTGTAGTTCTTGACACAAACCGATGTGCCTGGCAACTATTAACTACTACTACTAACTTTCCAATGACTCCCTATATGGCTGTGAATGTACCATCAACGAGCTTACGCTGACACCTTCGGGAATACGGAGAAAGAGTAATCTGGTTGACTGCTCAATAGAGACGCATTGGAACGCAGTGCTTTCAAAACATGAGGCACTTCCGGATTGGATTTTTCCCAGGCTTTCGACTGCAACATAATTTCTGTTATATTCACAGACAATATTTTTACAGTTTTGGAAACTTTTGAGTGTTTTCTATCCTAAGCTGTCAATTATGTGCATATCCTAGCATCTTGTCCTCACAAAATATCCCGTTTACTACGGGAACGTTATTTTTCCAAAAATGAAAATACTGCCCCCTAGTCACAAAAGGTTTTAACAAGTGATATCAATAAGGGATCATAGTTTTCACCTGGGTTTACCTGGTCAGTCTATGTTATGGAAAGAGCAGGTGTCCTCAATGGTTTGTATACTCAGTGCATTCCCTTCAAGCCAACACCATGATGATTCTCAAGGAACTACACTGGACTGGATCTGCAAACCGGAAACCGCATTCCTGAGACCGCATTTATTGTAACTGGGGACCTTAATTAAGGAAATCTGATCTATCAACACATCTCCTGTGCTACAAGCGCATCATAAATTCTATATCATTGCTACTCTCCCTTCCGGGATGGCTACAATGCACTCCCCAAAACTCCCTTTGGCAAATCAGATCCTCCACACCTGTAGGTAGATACAAAAAACAAGAAGAACCCTTGGTAAGGACTGTTCAATGTTGGTCTGAACAATCAGAATCTATGCTTCAAGATTGTTTTGATTATGTGGAATGGAAAATATTCTGGGTCACGTCTGAGAATAATATTGAGGTACACACTGACTCGTTGACTGGATTCATCAGGATGTGCATAGAGGATGTTATTCCCACTGTCACGCCCTGGCCATAGAGAGGCTTTAATTCTCTATTTTGTTTAGGCCGGGGTGGGCATACTAGTTTCTTTATTTCTATGTTTTCTATTTCTTTGTTTTTGGCCGAGTGTGGTTCCCAATCAGAGGCAGCTGTCTATAGTTGTCTCTGATTGGGAATCATACTTAGGCAGCCTTTTTCCCACCTGTGTTTTATGGGTAGTTGTTTTCTGTATAGTTTATTTGCCTTACAGAACTGTTCGTTTTTTTGTTCGAGTGTTTTGATCAATAAAAATCATGAACACTTAATTAACACACTGCACTTTGGTCTGATCCTCATTTCGACGGGAGCCGTGACACCCACTGTGACGATTAGAACTTGTCCAAACCACAAAACTTGGTTAGATACTGTAGATCCACTACAATTTGCATACAGATTCATGGACAACACAATCACCATTGCACTGCACACTGTCCTATCACCCCTGGAACTAAATAAATACCTATGTTAGAATGCTGTTCATAGACTACGGCTAAGCAATCAACACCATAGTGTCCTCCAAGCTCATCACTAAGCTCAGGGCCCTGGGTATGAACCTCTCACTGTGCAACTGGGTCCTAGACTTCCTGATGGGCTGACCCCAAGTGGCAAAGGTAGGCTACAACATCTCCATCACGCTGATTCTCAACACGGGGCCCCACTGTGGTGCATGCTCAGCCCCCTCCTGTGCTCCCTGTTCACCCATGACTCCGTGGTAACGCACGTCTCCAACTTAATCATCAAGTTTTCTGACAGTGGTAGGCCTGATTACATTCAATGATGAGACCACCTACAGAGAGGATGAGAGCCCTGGGAGAGTGGTGCCAGAAAAATAACCTCTCCCTCAATGTCAACAAAATTAAAGAGCTTATCGTGAACTTCAGAAGACAAAAGAGAGAGCACGCGCCTATCCACATTGATGGGGCCGCATTAGAGAGGGTCAAAATCTTTAAGCATGCACATCATTGACAACCAGAAATTGTCCCTTCACATAGACAGTGTGTTGAAGAAGATGCATCAGTGCCTCTTCAACCTCAGGAGGCTAAATAAACTCGTCTTAGCCCATAAGAAACTCAAACCTCTACAGATGCACCATTGAGAGCATCCTGTCGGGTTCTATCACCGCCTGGAATGGTAATTGCACCATCGTCAACCTTCGAGCTCTCCAGAGGGTGGTGCGGTCAGCCTAATACAACATCGTGGCCACACTGCCTGCCCGAAGACATCTACAGCACAGATGGAAGGCGAAGAATATCATCAAGCTACCCAAACCATCTAGAAGGAGGATACCACACACGTGCATCAAAGCTTGGACCAAGACACTGATAAACAACTTCTATCTCCAGGTCATCAAATTGTTAAACAGGCATCACTAGCCGGCCTCCGCCCAGTAAGCTGCCCTGAACCTTAGTCATTGTTACTAGCGGGCTACCACCCGGTACTCTGCCCTGCACCTTTGTGTTACCAATTGTTTTCTTGGTCCCAGCTGCCTTGAAATCATTGACAAGATCCTCACGTGTAGTTCTGGGCTGATTCCTCAACATTCTCATGATCATTGCAACTCCACGAGGTGATCTTGCATGGAGCCCCAGGCCGAGGGAGATTTACAGTTCTTTTGTGTTTCTTCCATTTGCGAATAATCGCACCAACTGCTGTCACCTTTTCACCAAGCTGCTGTGCGATGGTCTTGTAGCCCATTAAAGCCTTGTGTAGGTCTACAATCTTGTCCCTGACATCCTTGGAGAGCTTTTTGGTCTTGGCCATGGTGGAGAGTTTGGAATCTGATTGATTGATTGCTTCTGTGGACAGGTGTCTTTTATACAGGTAACAAACTGAGATTAGGAGCACTCCCTTTAAGAGTGTGCTCCTAATCTCAGTTTATTACCTGTATAAAAGACACCTGGGAGCCAGAACTCTTTCCGATTGAGAGGGGGTCAAATACTTATTTCTCTCATTAAATGCAAATCAATTTATAACATTTCTGACATGCGCTTTTCTGGATTTTTGTTGTTATTCTGTCTCTCACTGTGCAAATAAACCTACCATTAAAATTATAGACTGATCATTTCTTTGTCAGTGGGTAAACGTACAAAATCAGCAGGGGATCAAATACTTTTTCCCTCACTGTAAATGTGCTTGAAAATCTATGGAAAGACTTGAAAATGGTTCTCTAGCAATGATCAAAAACCAATTTGACAGAGTTTGAAGTATTTTGTAAAGAATAATGTGTGAATATTGTACACTCAAGGTGTGCAATGCTCTTAGAGACTTACTGAGATTCACAGCTGTAATCACTGTCAAATGTGATTCTAACATTAGTATTACAGCGGTGAGTCTTTCTGGGTAAGTCTCTAAGAGCTTTCCACACTCAAAATTCTTCAAGCTCCGTCCAATGTGTTGTAACTCATGTAATGCAAACCTAATTGTTGCACAGTCTCTGCTTGTTGTACAGCACTCCCCCATCCAAATAATATGGCTCAATGGTTCCAAAGCTGAAATAACATAAGAAAAGCCTTCCATCTGCATGGCTAACCCAAAACTCTAGGTCCAGAATAGGTCCCCAGTACGATGTATCAGTAGTAATGGGCAATGGCCTTTACCAACATACACCACCTGAGAATTTACAATCTGGTCACAACATTTAGCATCACACAGCGGCCCAGCCTGGAGCGGGTGAGGAAAATCTGAGCGTCAGCAGGTTCCATGTCTTGCGCTGCATGTTGAATCCACATCAGCACCGCCATCTGTTTCTCCCATAATGTTTCTCTAATCAGCCAGACCGGGTGTAGCAGGGCTAATAGAGTTGAAATCTGTCCCGAGGAGCTAGCGACAGCCTGCTATGCCCTTACACAAGGCAGGCCCATGGAATGACCATTAGCTTTGTTCAATATGGGAAAGATTTGCTGTTCCGTTGGAGTTTTAATGCAAGTAACTTACTGTATGGTTGTTTTCGCCAACACAGGGGCTCAAGAAAAAGCATCTCATGAACTGCATCTGCAAGTTTGGTTTGCCCACCAATCCCTCAAATTTTAACGATTGCACCATAATATTTATGTGTCGTGTTACTGGAAAAATGTTTTTTTTTTGTTGTTGTTGTTTTACGCAAAAATATGAACAAATAGTATATTTAGGTGTGAAAAACAGAAGTGAAGAAGATTTATTCCAAACAACTACCCTTCCCACCAACTTCATCTGTTACATGAACATGCAAGCAAATGTCATTTTCTCTTCACAGGCAAATCTTATACATCTGTTTCATTCACGCAATTAAAGCATCCTTGACCTGTTGCAATGCCTGCATTTTCATACTTTTGGACACATTTTGTATCACATCTCACCATCTCCAAATCTTTAAAACTATTCCTTAGACATGCGTATGTATGCTGGATTTAAAATACATTACGCAAAGCCCTGGAATAAAAGAAAGGGGGCAAACTTCGCTGTGAAAACTAAAATAAGCTGCCAGACTTTTGCATCTGTTTATATTCGCTTCGAAACTCCAAGTGCCTTTCACTGATCTTTCGGTTAGAGACAAACACCACATATTTATTGGGGATGTTCAAACTGGTGTGGGTGTATGTCGGCTAATTAATTACAACTTTTGAAGTGTCTGGGAAAAAAACCAAAGTCTTTATTTGTGGCTGGTGTCTATCCTTAAATCGATTTTTGGAGCAGTTTGTCATGAATTTAGGTTTTCTTACTAGATATTTTCTTCATGTATTTTCTTCTATTTCCGGTTTCTATATTCTCCCATGGGAATGATAAACAGTTGGGTAGTAGCTCACCAGTTTCCCCTTCACACACAATGCATAGGCGGCAGCATGCGTTTAGTGCATTGAGGGTCAAAGCTCAGTATGTGAGCAGCCTGTGTCAACCCATTATTTTGTGACATTCAAGGGGGCTGTATTTCTTTCAGGGGACTTCTTATTTGTGAAAGAAAATGTATGGGCCTAATTGTAAAGACATGTATTTTAATGGTATAAAGGTATTACCTTTTAATGTGGCATGAACACAACCGGTCATGATGTTTCCATCTGATTGTCAAACAAATCGATTCAAATGTTACAAACACCAAAAGGTGTAATGACATTAAACCAAAAAGTGTAATGACACCCTCGTGTAACGTGAATTAACTGATGCGTTTTGCTGACAAATGGGACACCTGAAAACATTGTTGTCAATTGGGTATGGCAGATTATGGCAGTTATCATAACCTAGCTCAACAAAAACATTTTAAAATAGGCTGCTAAAATCATTCCAATCCCAATTAAAAGGCAATGGCAGTTTAGCGTATTAGGGCTGGCTTTAGGCCCAGTTGATACAATGTTGCAAGTTCACTAGCGGGCTGGACCCAGTCAACAAAAGTTGCAAGTTAGCTAGCGAACGCTCAAGACAAACAGAGATAGACGGAGTAGAGAGAAATGTAATTGAAATAACCTAAACCAACTGTCAGCGGTTTAAACCATAACGGAGAGGTGGGGGTGTTCGTTTAATTTGGAAGACGTTTTTATTTTCATATTTACCTATGTAGCAGTACAAAAATAGCATTTTAAACTAATAGTATAATTGTTAAATTAGAGTATTCTGATTTGAATAATTATCAAACAAATATATTCCAATAGATATAATGAGAGTCTTCAGGGCCAAATGAAGGAGCAGACACAAACTCACATTTTGAAATGCAACCGCATTGAATGTTGAGACCTCAAGCCTGGTAGAGTATAATTTCAGAGCATTTCACAAAACCAAACTTTTGTTCAATCTGTCCCCATTAATAAGTAGAACGGAGTCAGACGGGTTGGGGGTTGGCTGAGAAAGACTCTCAGTATCTATCACCCCTTACCTTCCAAGACAACTGTTCAAATCCATTTTGTCCTCGAGCTTTAGCCGAGCATGGTGTTAGTTTTAAAAAAAGCCTGTTTATGCATGTAAAAGGAGAGATGGGTCTCATGCTCAGCCAACAGAGGTGAAAAGAGGTGTGTGTGGGACCAAGCTAGGTTCAGATTCAGCAGGCCTCCTCGGCATCATCAAAGCTCCACTCCACACTTACACCAGGGGTAAAGCTAATATTCACACACTGCTCCTCACAGTGTGGTGCACAGCTCCACTCACTGTCACTCAAGTGCTTCACCAGATGTATTCTAACTAGGTTGGACTGTATGCACACACAATATCTATCAAGGTTACATGTCTACAGTATCATCCCCAAAAACATAATTTTCTAGTTTCTTTCATCGGCCTTCGACTATTTTATGCGGGAAGGGACATAATTGTGTCACGCCTTGGTCATTGTATCTTGTGTTTTTGTTATATGTTTGGGTAGGCCAGGGTGTGACATGGGTTTATATGTTGTATTTCGTATTGGGGTTTGTATTAATTGGGAGTGTGTATTATTAGGGGTGTGTCTAGTTAGGCTTGGCTGCCTGAGGCGATTCCTAATTGGAGTCAGCTGATTCTCGTTGTCTCGGATTGGGAACCGTATATAGGTAGCCTGAGTGCGCGTTGTATTTCGTGGGTGATTGTACCTGTCTCTGTGTTAGTCACCAGATAGGCTGTATTAGTTTCACTCGTTTGTTGTTTTCTTCTTCAGTTATTTCATGTACCGCATTATCTTCATTAAAAGTCATGAGTAACCTACACGCTGCATTTCGGTCTGACTCTCTTCAAACAACAGACGAACTACGTTACAGAATCACCCACCACCATTCACAGACCGAGCAGCGTGTGAACTGGCAGGATCTAAAGGAGGACGTTATGGACGGCAGAAGCAGGGATTATACGACGTGGGAAGAAATCGACAGGTGGGCGGCCGACCCAGAGCGAGTGAAGGAGCCCGCCTGGGATTCCCTACAGCAATGCGAAGAGGGCTATACACGTATGGAATCGAAAAGGAAAGCACGGTTATACAGAACGAAAACCGAAGGTAACGGGGAAAGCGCAGAGAGAGAGTGGCTGAGTCAGGAATCAGACCTGTGCCTACTCTCCCGGTTAATCGTGAAGAGCAGTTGCAATGGGAGAGACTGCATCATTTGGAGATTTGGACATGGGAGGAGGAATTAGACGGCAAAGGACCCTGGGCGCAGCCGGGAGAATATCGCCGTCCCAAGGAGGAAATAGAAGCAGCTAAAGCGGAGAGGCGCAAGTATGAGGAGGCAGCACGGCGACGCGGTTGGAAACCGGAAAGTCACCCCAAAAAAAATATTGGGGGGAGGCTAAAAGGGAGAATAGTTATGCCAGGTAGGAGACCTGCGCATACTCCCTGTGCTCACCATTGGGCTAGAGAGACCGGGCAGGCACCGTGTTATGCTATGGAGCGCACAGTGTTTCCAGTGCGGGTGCAGAGCCAGCTGAGACACATACCAGCCCTTCCTATTGGCCGGGCTAGAGTGGGCATCGAGCCAGGTAAGCTTGGGCAGGCTCGGTGCTCAAGAGCTCCAGTGCGCCTGCACGGTCCGGTCTATCCAGAGCCACCTCTACACACCAGTCCTCCGGTAGCAGCTCCCCGCACCAGGCTTCCTGTGCGTGTCCTCGCGCCAGTACCACCAGTTCCAGAACCACGCACCAGGCCTCCAGTGCGCCTCGCCTGTTCAGCACAGCCAGTGCTTTTCTCCCCTCCTGTGCTATCGGAGTCTCCAGCCTGTTTAGCGCAGCCAGAGCCTTTCTCCTCTCCTGCGCTGCCGGAGTCTCCTGTCTGTCCAGTGCCACCAGTGCTACCAGTCGGCCCAGTGCGTCCAGTGCGCCTCGCCTGTTCAGCGCAGCCAGAGCTGTTCTCCACTCCTGCGCTGTTGAAGTCTCCCGCCTGTTCAGCGCAGCCAGAGCCTTTCTCCTCTCCTGCGCTGCCGGAGTCTACTGTCTGCCCAGCGCCGCCAGTCGGCCCAGCGTCACCAGTCTGCCAGGATCCACCAGAAGTGCCAGTCTGCCAGGTTCCGCCAGAAGTGCCAGTCTGCCAAGATCTTCTAGATCGGCCAGACAACCTGAATCATCCAGTTCCACCAGCCAGCCAGGATTTACCGGAGCCTACTACCTGCCTGAGCTTCCTCTCAGTACTGCGCTTCCTCTCAGTACTTGGCTTCCTCTCAGTACTTGGCTTCCTCTCAGTACTTGGCTTCCTCTCTGTACTGGGCTCCCTCTCAGTACCGGGCTTCCCCTCAGGACCGGGCTGCTTCGGTCCCGGGCTGCCCCTCTGTCCCGGGCTGCCCCTCTGTCCTGAGATGCCCCTCTGTCCTGAGCTGCCCCGCTGTCCTGAGATGCCCCTCTATCCTGAGATGCCCCTCTGTCCTGAGTTGCCCCTCTGTCCCGAGTTGCCCCTCTGTCCCGAGCTGCCCCTCTGTCCCGAGCTGCCCCTCTGTCCCGAGCTGCCCCTCTGTCCTGAGCTGCCCCGCTGTCCTGAGATGCCCCTCTATCCTGAGATGCCCCTCTGTCCCGAGTTGCCCCTCTGTCCCGAGTTGCCCCTCTGTCCCGAGCTGCCCCTCTGTCCCGAGCTGCCCCTCTGTCCCGAGCTGCCCCTCTGTCCCGAGCTGCCCCTCGGTCCCGAGCTGCCCCTCGGTCCCGAGCTGCCCCTCAGTTATGTGGGGATCAGGGTGAGGACTATTAGGCCATGGTCGGCGGAGAAGGTGGATTATCCTAGGACGCGAAGGGGAGGAACTAGGACATTTATGGAGTGGGGTCCACGTCCCGAGCCAGAACCGCCACCATGGACAGACGCCCACCCGGACCCTCCCTATGCTCTTGAGGTGCGTCCCGGAGTCTGCACCTTAGGGGGGGGGTTCTGTCACGCCTTGGTCATTGTATCTTGTGTTTTTGTTATATGTTTGGGTAGGCCAGGGTGTGACATGGGTTTATATGTTGTATTTCGTATTGGGGTTTGTATTAATTGGGAGTGTGTATTATTAGGGGTGTGTCTAGTTAGGCTTGGCTGCCTGAGGCGATTCCTAATTGGAGTCAGCTGATTCTCGTTGTCTCGGATTGGGAACCGTATTTAGGTAGCCTGAGTGCGCGTTGTATTTCGTGGGTGATTGTACCTGTCTCTGTGTTAGTCACCAGATAGGCTGTATTAGTTTCACTCGTTTGTTGTTTTCTTCTTCAGTTATTTCATGTACCGCATTATCTTCATTAAAAGTCATGAGTAACCTACACGCTGCATTTCGGTCTGACACTCTTGAAACAACAGACGAACTACGTTACAGAATCACCCACCACCATTCACAGACCGAGCAGCGTGTGAACTGGCAGGATCTAAAGGAGGACGTTATGGACGGCAGAAGCAGGGATTATACAACGTGGGAAGAAATCGACAGGTGGGCGGCCGACCCAGAGCGAGTGAAGGAGCCCGCCTGGGATTCCCTACAGCAATGCGAAGAGGGCTATACATGTATGGAATCGAAAAGGAAAGCACGGTTATACAGAACGAAAACCGAAGGTAACGGGGAAAGCGCAGAGAGAGAGTGGCTGAGTCAGGAATCAGACCTGTGCCTACTCTCCAGGTTAATCGTGAAGAGCAGTTGCAATGGGAGAGACTGCATCATTTGGAGATTTGGACATGGGAGGAGGAATTAGACGGTAAAGGACCCTGGGCGCAGCCGGGAGAATATCGCCGTCCCAAGGAGGAAGTAGAAGCAGCTAAAGCGGAGAGGAGCAAGTATGAGGAGGCAGCACGGCGACGCGGTTGGAAACCGGAAAGTCACCCCCAAAAAAATATTGGGGGGAGGCTAAAAGGGAGAATAGTTATGCCAGGTAGGAGACCTGCACATACTCCCTGTGCTCACCATTGGGCTAGAGAGACCGGGCAGGCACCGTGTTATGCTATGGAGCGCACAGTGTTTCCAGTGCGGGTGCAGAGCCAGCTGAGACACATACCAGCCCTTCCTATTGGCCGGGCTAGAGTGGGCATCGAGCCAGGTAAGCTTGGGCAGGCTCGGTGCTCAAGAGCTCCAGTGCGCCTGCACGGTCCGGTCTATCCAGAGCCACCTCTACACACCAGTCCTCCGGTAGCAGCTCCCCGCACCAGGCTTCCTGTGCGTGTCCTCGCGCCAGTACCACCAGTTCCAGAACCACGCACCAGGCCTCCAGTGCGCCTCGCCTGTTCAGCACAGCCAGTGCTTTTCTCCCCTCCTGTGCTATCGGAGTCTCCAGCCTGTTTAGCGCAGCCAGAGCCTTTCTCCTCTCCTGCGCTGCCGGAGTCTCCTGTCTGTCCAGCACCACCAGTGCTACCAGTCGGCCCAGTGCGTCCAGTGCGCCTCGCCTGTTCAGCGCAGCCAGAGCCTTTCTCCTCTCCTGCGCTGCCGGAGTCTACTGTCTGCCCAGCGCCGCCAGTCGGCCCAGCGTCACCAGTCTGCCAGGATCCACCAGAAGTGCCAGTCGGCCAGGTTCCGCCAGAAGTGCCAGTCTGCCAAGATCTTCTAGATCGGCCAGACAACCTGAATCATCCAGTTCCACCAGCCAGCCAGGATTTACCGGAGCCTACTACCTGCCTGAGCTTCCTCTCAGTACTGCGCTTCCTCTCAGTACTTGGCTTCCTCTCAGTACTTGGCTTCCTCTCAGTACTTGGCTTCCTCTCTGTACTGGGCTCCCTCTCAGTACCGGGCTTCCCCTCAGGACCGGGCTGCTTCGGTCCCGGGCTGCCCCTCTGTCCCGGGCTGCCCCTCTGTCCTGAGATGCCCCTCTGTCCTGAGCTGCCCCGCTGTCCTGAGATGCCCCTCTATCCTGAGATGCCCCTCTGTCCCGAGTTGCCCCTCTGTCCCGAGCTGCCCCTCTGTCCCGAGCTGCCCCTCTGTCCCGAGCTGCCCCTCGGTCCCGAGCTGCCCCTCGGTCCCGAGCTGCCCCTCGGTCCCGAGCTGCCCCTCGGTCCCGAGCTGCCCCTCAGTTATGTGGGGATCAGGGTGAGGACTATTAGGCCATGGTCGGCGGAGAAGGTGGATTATCCTAGGACGCGAAGGGGAGGAACTAGGACATTTATGGAGTGGGGTCCACGTCCCGAGCCAGAACCGCCACCATGGACAGACGCCCACCCGGACCCTCCCTATGCTCTTGAGGTGCGTCCCGGAGTCTGCACCTTAGGGGGGGTTCTGTCACGCCTTGGTCATTGTATCTTGTGTTTTTGTTATATGCTTGGGTAGGCCAGGGTGTGACATGGGTTTATATGTTGTATTTCGTATTGGGGTTTGAATTAATTGGGAGTGTGTATTATTAGGGGTGTGTCTAGTTAGGCTTGGCTGCCTGAGGCGATTCCTAATTGGAGTCAGCTGATTCTCGTTGTCTCGGATTGGGAACCGTATTTAGGTAGCCTGAGTGCGCGTTGTATTTCGTGGGTGATTGTACCTGTCTCTGTGTTAGTCACCAGATAGGCTGTATTAGTTTCACTCGTTTGTTGTTTTCTTCTTCAGTTATTTCATGTACCGCATTATCTTCATTAAAAGTCATGAGTAACCTACACGCTGCATTTCGGTCTGACTCTCTTCAAACAACAGACAAACTACATTACAAATTGGATAACTTCAATGCAATACACAAATTCTTAGGAGCAGAGCACTTCCCTATAATGAGGACAAATCACAAGATGTATTGCTATCATGTAGCCATAGCCATTCCCACACATTTTTACACCCGTTATTTAATTATTTATCGATGCACCCTTGAACTAGACTGCATAAGTTAAAGTTGCATTTATGAATCATTCATTGCCTCCAGTTCAAATGCATGCACCGATACATACATAATATCTCATTGATCTTTCAATTACCTCTATGATTTGAGAGCTGTAGCTAATAACTGGGTTTAGTATACAGTATTGTGTTATACTGCTATGGATGGTGTACTTGCTCATGGCTAATGGTCAATGGTACAATACTTACTGTACGCAGAAGTGGAAACACTAAACTCTCAAGGATTGAGATCTCCAGCAGCGGAAAAACAACAGCAGGGGTTTAGACAGGCAGCCAAAATCTCATATTTTTTTTCACAAATTCGTATTTTGACCAATCAGATGAGCTCTGAAAAATATCTAACGTGAAAATATCTAATGTGATTGGTAAAAAGAACAATTAGTGGAAATAAAATCAGAATTGGGGTGCTTGTCTAAACGCAGCCTAAGTAGAGCCCTTGCCTGATATACTGCACATTTGGAATTCAGTGAACACAGCCCAGATTTCCCACCGTGGCAGAGCAGTTAACTTCTGCAAAGACAATGATTAAAAAGTCCAACCTGAACAGACAATTTGTTTTAAACCAGGTGAAACACAGAGGCACTTTTCCCCAAGCAGGTGTTTTGTTAGTTATCTGTAAAACCTAACATTAAGTTGCCCCTATGACTATGTAACTAACATACAAGTTACATAGGTTTTAATATGTCAGCACATGGTAATAGGGTTATTGCACAATCAGTTATTACTCAATTGGAAAAAGGAATATGTAATTAGACATACATTTTCTGAAGGTTATTCCACGTTTGTAACTACTAAAGTTATTACATATTATCTTGTACCAATATGAAACTAATGTTTTTTCTAATTACACATTTGAAATTCACATTTGAATTACTTTGTTAACAACTTACAACAAATATGTCTAAATTACATGTAACTACATGTCACGGTTTTCATGTGGGGAAGGACAGTCGGACCAAACTGCAGTGTGTATATTGCGATCCATGTTTAATCACACAACGTAAACACGAATAAACACAAACACTACAAAACAATAAACGAAACGAAAACCGAAAACAGCCTATACTTGTGTCAACTAACACAGCACAAGGACATCAAGACACTCAGGACAATCACCCACAATACAACAAAGAATATGGCTGCCTAAATATGGTTCCCAAACAGAGACAACGAAAAACACCTGCCTCTGATTGAGAGCCACTTCAGACAGCCATAGACTTTCCTAGAACACCCCACTAAGCTACAATCCCACAAAGCTACACACCACATACAAAAACCCATGTCACACCCTGGCCTGACCAAATACATGAAGAAAAACACAAAATACTTCGACCAGGGCGTGACAGAACCCCCCCCCTAAGGTGCGGACCCCCGAACGCACCTCAAATCAATAGGGAGGGTCCGGGTGGGCGTCTGTCCATGGTGGCGGCTCCGGTGCGGGACGTGGACCCCACTCAGTAAATGTCTTAGTCCCCTTTCCTTGCGTCCCTAGATAGTCCACCCTCGCCGCCAACCATGGCCTAGTATTCCTCACCCAGAACCCCACTAGACTGAGGAGCAGATCGGGACTGAGGGGAAGCTCGGGAGTGAAAAGAAGCTCAGGAGTGAAAAGAAGCTCAGGAGTGAAAAGAAGCTCAGGAGTGAAAAGAAGCTCAGGAGTGAAAAGAAGCTCAGGAGTGAAAAGAAGCTCAGGACAGAGGGGCTCTGGCGCCTCTGGGCTAAGGGGCTCTGGCGCCTCTGGGCTGAGGGGCTCTGGCGCCTCTGGGCTGAGGGGCTCTGGCGCCGGACAGGCGGGAGACTCCGGCAGCAGCGCCGGACAGGCGGGAGACTCCGGCAGCGCAGGAGAGGCGAGGCGCACTGTAGGCCTGATGCGTGGTGCTGGCACTGGTGGTACTGGGCCGAGGACACGCACAGGAAGCCTGGTGCGGGGAGCTGCTACCGGAGGGCTGGGGTGTGGAGGTGGTACTGGATAGACCGGACCGTGCAGGCGCACTGGAGCTCTTGAGCACCGAGCCTGCCTAACCTTACCTGGTTGAATACTCTCGGTCGCCCTGCCAGTGCGGCGAGGTGGAATAGCCCGCACTGGGCTATGTAGGCGAACCGGAGACACAGAGCACAAGGCTGGTGCCATGTAAGCCATCCCAAGGAGACGCACTGGGGACCAGATGCATAGAGCCGGCTTCATGGCATTTGGCTTGACGCTCAATCTAGCCCGGCCGACATGCGCACCACTGCATAACACTGTGCCTGCCCGGTCTTTCTAGCCCCCCGGTAAGCACAGGGAGTTTGCGCAGGTCTCTTACCTGGCGTAGCCATACTCCCTGTAAGCCCCCCCTCCAATACATTTTTGGGGCTGATTCCCGGTCTTCCATCCACGTCGCCGTGCTACCTCCTCATACCAGCGCCTCTCCACTTTTTCGCCTCTAGTTCCACCTTGGGGCGGAGATATTCCCCTGGTTTAGCCCAGGGTCCTCTCCCGTCGAGGATTTCCTCCCATGTCCAGAAATCCTTATTGCGCTTCTCCTCTTTGGGCTGCTCCTGCCTGTTGACACGCTGCTTGGTCCTGTGGTGGGTGATTCTGTCACGGTTTTCATGTGGGGAAGGAGAGTCGGGCCAAACTGCAGTGTGTATATTGCGATCCATGTTTAATCACACAACGTAAACATGAATAAACACAAACACTACAAAACAATAAACGAAAACCAAAAACAGCCTATACTTGTGTCAACTAACACAGCACAAGGACATCAAGACACTCAGGACAATCACCCACAATACAACAAAGAATATGGCTGCCTAAATATGGTTCCCAATCAGAGACAACGAAAAACACCTGCCTCTGATTGAGAGCCACTTCAGACAGCCATAGACTTTCCTAGAACACCCCACTAAGCTACAATCCCACAAAGATACACACCACATACAAAAACCCATGTCACACCCTGGCCTGACCATATACATGAAGAAAAACACAAAATACTTCGACCAAGGCGTGACACTACAAGGTGTCACTACCTTCGACTCCACATGATTTTTTATGAAAAACAAATGAAAGTCCCACTAAAGGTTAATGGTCGCATACACAGATTTGTTACTAGCTCCAATAGTGCAATAGGGGCAGCAAGTTGTCATGTTTGTCATTTATTGTCATGTCTTGCCTGCGCCTACCCGAAGCGACCTGCAGTCTGTGGCCGCTTCTCCAGTTGTTTCCCCTCTACAAGTCTAGAGGAATTCTGTTATTCCGTTTTGGACTTTAATAAACTCTGTTTCTGTTAAGTCGCTTTTGGGTCCTCTTTTACCTGCATGACAGAAGTAGCCTAGTGGTTAGATCATTGGGCCAGTAACCGAAAGGTTGCTAGATCAAATCCTCGAACTGACAAGGTAAACATCTGTCGTTCTGCCCCTGAACAAGACAGTTAGCCCACTGCTCCTAGACCGTCATTGTAAATAAGAACGTGTTCTTAATTGACTTGCCTAGTTAAATAAATAATAAATAAAAATATTCATATTATGACAAGAACAGCTCAAATAAGCAAAGAGAAATGACAGTCCATCATTACTTTAAGACATGAAGGTCTGTCAATTTGAACATTTCATGAACTTTGAACGTTTCTTCAAGTGCAATCGCAAAAAACATCAAGCGCTATGATGAAACTGGCTCCTCATGAGGACCGCCACAAGAAAGGAAGACCCAGAGATACATCTTCTGCAGAGGATAAGTTCATTAGAGTTAACAGCCTCAGAAATTGCAGCCCAAATAAATGCTTCACAGAGTTCAAGTAACTGACACATCTCAACATCAACTGCTCAGAGGAGAATGGGGGAATCAGACATTCATGGTGGAATTGCTGCAAAGAAACCATTTCAATTATATGAAGAGACTTGCTTGGTCCAAGAAACACAAGCAATGGAAATAAGACAGGTGGAAATCTGTCCTTTGGTCTGATGAGTCCAAATTTGAGATTTTTGGCTCCAACCATTGTGTCTTAGTGAGACGCAGAGTAGGTGAAAGAATGATCTCTGCATGTGTAGTTCCCACCGTGAAGAATAGAGGAGGAAGTGTGATGGTTCTTTGCTTGTAACATTGTCTGTGATTTATTTAGAATTCAAGGCACACTTAACCAGCAAGGTAACCACAGCATTCTGCAGCGATAGGCCATCCTATCTGGTTTGCGCTTAGTGGGACTTTAATTTATTTTTCAATAGGACAATGACCCAACACACCTCCAGGCTGTGTACGGGCTATTTGACCAAGAAGGAGAGTGATGGAGTGCTGCATAAGATGACCTGGCCTCCATAATCATCTGACCTCAACCCAATTGAGATGGTTTGGGGTGAGTTGGACCGCAGAGTGAAGGAAAAGCAGCCAAGAAGTGCTCAGCATATGTGGGAACTCCTTCAAGACTGCTGGAAAAGAAATCCAGATGAAGCTGGTTGAGAGAATGCCAAGAGTGTGCAAAGCTGTCATCAAGGCAAATAGTGGCTACTTTGAAGAATCTAAAATATATGTTGATTTGTTTAACACTTTTTTTGGTTACTGTGTTATATCAAAGTGTTGATGTCTTCACTATTATTCTACACTGTAGAAAATAGTACAAATAAAACAAGAACTCCTTGAATGAGTAGGTGTGTCCAAACTTTTGACTGGTACTGTATGTAACTACCACCTCATTAACAGTTATTAGTTGTTAGTTATATAGTAATAGGGGCAACTTAATGTAAAGTCTTATCGAGTTCTCAAAGTAAAGTAAAGTTCTTATCGAGTGATAAACTGATCAAAGGTGTCCTCTAAACATGTGGTATGATGAACATTAATAACATACCACTTTTACTGTTGGATATGTTATTTAGCTCACTATAGTTTGTTTTTGCCTGAGGAGCATACTGTACTATATGGGGTGTATTTCCCAATTACAGGGCCAAGTTTGCTATCAATCGTTGCAGTATTATGAAATTATTCAATACATCTACTTTACTTTTCTACCCCAGAGATGTTATGAAGGACCATGTGGTGAATAGTCATAAGAGATAAAGTTAACATTTCTTTAAGGGTAAGTGAGGGATACTCCTAAGGGCAAATTAAATGAGACTCCAGAAGGCTACAAGCTCAGGACCTTTTCTATTTGTGGTACAATAATGATGGTTAAGAGGAGGCCTTTATGTTAGTTTTAATACCGTCATCCAACATTGCATACAAATTGATGTCTTTACAAAAACACACATCTTTGAAGAAACTAACAAAGTACATACTGTACCTGAGTAACCAATGCATTAGTGCTCTTTGGCTCTCAGAAATAGTGAATACTTTTTATTGTATACTTAAGGTTATGTGGATGACAGATGCATGGTCAAGTAGTGTCTTGTCATCATTGATGCAACAAAAATGCTATTGAGGTGATTCACAGGATAAAACGAAAGGGAAGGTTTAAACCAGTAATGGATTTTTATGACAGGACCTGTGTATTTCAATATGTAAGACACATTCTCACGAAGATTCTATAAGCAATTCTAGCTGATGACCGTGAGAAACCCATTTCCATCATGAATTATATGAAAATGTAATGAGGGTGACCTACCTTGGTATACTTGAAGCTATACAACGGGTGGGTCTTATCCTGAAAGCTGAATGCTGGTTAAAACCCATTCCAGCCGGTGTCTGTTCCACAAGATACCACCAGCTAAATCTATGATGTTAAAATGCCTATTTACTCCGTTCCATCTGATTCGCAATCCACTGTCTCTTCAGCCCAGCAGGCAAATTATCAACTTGATATCAACTTAACAATTAATTTTCAACAGCGGAGATTTGTATAAACCTTGCTTTCTGTCTCTACGACATTTGTAGTAGTGAACAAGTCGAGGTGGGACAGGCAGGCAGCGTTTCTCAGCCAGTCAAAATCATGAATCATCTTGCATAATTTCTATGGATATATACAAATAAATGTAAATTGAAAAAAGGTAAAACTAAACAAAGTACAGCTACTGTAGTTTGCAATCTTTCCAGCATCAGTTTGAAGTGTTTGTGTTAGCTGTGTTGTTGACTAGCTCCTCTGAACAAGTGTCCTGGCGAGTGAGCACATGTTCTATGCCAAGCAAAATTGTGTCTCATTATCTCATTGTTATGGATGTATCCAAATAAACGTCACTAGAAAACAGCATAAACAAATGTAAATACAACTACTGTTGTTATTCTACCTGACCTGTTTGGTGCGACTGTAAATTAGCAGTAGTTGGCTAGCTAGCAAGCAAGGGATATCAATGTTCCCAGCCAGAATGGCAATGGAACACCTAGAACGAACGACTGGGCATCTATTGCAAACGAACCAACAGAGCGAACGATCAGCCGGCTTGGGTAGCAACCCTAGATTTGTGTCGGGACTACAGTCGTGGCCAAAAGTTTTGAGAATGACACAAATATTAATTTCCACTAAGTTTGCTGCTTCAGTGTCTAGATAATTTTGTCAGATGTTACTATGGAATACTGAAGTATAATTACAAGCATTTCATAAGTGTCAAAGGCTTTCATTGACAATTACATGAAGTTGATGCAAAGAGTCAATATTTGCAGTGTTGACCCTTCTTTTTCAAGACATCTGCAATCCGCCCTGGCATGCTGTCAATTAACTTCTGGGCCACAACCTGACTGATGACAGCCCATTCTTGCATAATCAATGCTTGGAGTTTGTCAGAATTTGTGGGTTTTTGTTTCTCCAACCGCCTCTTGAGGATTGACCACAAGTTCTCAATGGGATTAAGGTTGTCAGGATTTGGCCAGGGTTGTTCCGGTTTTTGGTCACTAGATGCCCCCATTGTGCCTTTTGACGTTTTGTTTTCCCTTGATCCCCATTATTATTTGCACCTGTGCCTCGTTTCCCCTGATTGTATTTAAACCCTTTGTTTTCCTCTGTTCTTTGCTCTGTGTTTGTATGTTAGCACCCAGCCCTAGTACTCTGAGAACTCTTGTTGATCCCAGTGGACTCTCTTGTGGAATTCTGTTTTTTGTTCTTGGGTCCTGACAAAGGTCTGGGGAGTTTCCTGGACCCAAAATATATAAATTTAGGGTCTACTATCCACTTTTCGTGGTTTTTGGGCAAACAAGTCTCGTTTTATGATTGGTGTCCTTCTTAGCTTCTTAGTTATCACAAGGTGCTCCATCATGCATTGTTCATCACCAAACTGTTCCTGGATGGTTGGGAGAAGTTGTGTTGGTACCATTCTTTATTAATGGCTGTGTTCTTGGGTAAAATTGTGAGTGGTCTCAGGATGCTTTACTGTTGGCATGACACAGGACTGATGGTAGCGCTCACCTTGTCTTCTCCGGACAATCTTTTTTTCCGAATGCCCCAAACAATCGGAAAGAGGATTCATCAGAGAAAATAACTTTACACCAGTGCTCAGCAGTCCATTCCCTATACCTTTTGCAGAATATCAGTCTGTCCCTGATGTTTTTCCTGGAGAGAAGTGGCTTCTTTGCTGCCCTTCTGACACCAGGCCATCCTCCAAAATATCTTCACCTGACTGTGCATGCAGATGCACTCACACCTGCCTGCTGCCATTCCTGGGCAAGCACTGTACTGGTGGTGCCCCGATCCCGCAGCTGAATTAACTTTAAGAGACGGTCC
This sequence comes from Oncorhynchus gorbuscha, assembly GCF_021184085.1. Taxonomy (NCBI): domain Eukaryota; kingdom Metazoa; phylum Chordata; class Actinopteri; order Salmoniformes; family Salmonidae; genus Oncorhynchus; species Oncorhynchus gorbuscha. The sequence continues at coordinate 40,679,511 of NC_060174.1, forward strand.
TGGAGCTTGCTGGACTGTCTTGGGCGCCCTGAAGCCTTCTTCACAACAATTGAACTGCTCTCCTTGATGTTCTTGATGAGCCGATAAATGGTTGATTTAGGTGCAATCTTACTGGCAGCAATATCCTTGCCTGTGAAGCAAAGCAATGATGATGGCACCTGTTTCCTTGCAGGTAACCATGGTGGAATGAGGAAGAACAATAATTCCAAGCAACACCCTCCTTTTGAAGCTTCCAGTCTGTTATTCAAACTCAATCAGCATGACAGAGTGGTCTCCAGCCTTGTCCTCGTCAACACTAACACCTGTGTTAATGAGAGAATCACTGACATGATGTCAGCTGGTCCTTTTGTGGCAGGGCTGAAATCCAGTGGAAATATTTTTTGGGATTCAGTTCATTTGCATGGCAAAGAGGGACTTTGCAATTAATTGCAATTCATCTGATCACTCTTCATAACATTCTGGAGTATATGCTCTATTTCCATCATACAAACTAAGGCAGCAGACTTTGTGAAAAATTATATTTGTGTCATTCTCAAACATTTTGGGCACAACTGTATATCTGGTGGAATAATGCAATAGTTTTAATCAAAATATGTAAATCATTATTTGAATATATTGGTAACCCGTTGTATAAAAGTGATAATGCCTCGAAGCAGGTGTTTAGAGGATATTTGGTACGGTTTGCCGGCCCTCGACATTGTTTCTGGCCTAACAACACCCGTACCAATATCTCCTCCAAACTCCGGCTCCTCTGGCATTATCACTTATACACCCCAAGGTGAATGAGGGGAGCTTACAGTGCACAGTTGATTACCGATGACAGCCTGTAAAAAAAATACTTACAGTACACTTCACGGTCCACAACACAAGCAAAGTTTCCTTCCATCTTTTTCTCTCTCCCACCCTCCATCCAGCTCTCTCCCATCCATTCATCCCTCTCTCTCCCATTCTTCCTCCCACCATCCATCCCTCTCCCTTGCCCTCCATTTCTCTCTCTCTCCCACTCTCCATCTCTCTCTCCCTCCCATAGCCCTTCTGTGGTGGTTCTCTAAGGATGGAACCATACCATATTCTGCTCTGCAACAGCTCTTATGGATTAATCATTTTGTTTTCTGTTTCCTGTCTGTGTCTGCATCCTCCCTGTGCCAGTTGAATTGATGCTGTGGTTTCATAGACTATGTCAACACTCACACATTTTCATTTTAGTTTCATGTAACCTAGACTGAGATATTGATTAATAGTTTTAACAGTTTTGGTTTTGCAATATTTTACTTCTCAAAAATTATCTTATTTAATTCCATGAGCTATCTTCATGGACATGACATGGGGAAGGGAGGGTGGAGAAGCTGCAGTGGAGAAAGGTTAACCTTTTTAACCAACAGAAATATTATTTAATGACACTTCCACCAAGTTCCCTGAATAAAAGCAAAGAAAATGCTTTGTCTTTACTCAGGAATACAACAAAACACTTTTAGATATGAAACATTTAATTAGTTGAATGAATTACAGTAAAACTTCAATTAATCTCAAAAAGCCGCTTGTCCCTTTTAATAGTCGGGCAACGGCACACATTTCAGCAAATAAACACCTTTTTAAAATAAACACTGCATCTACATTAATTGTTTTACAAGGTTACAATGAATTGTTTATGAGGATAAAAGTTGGATTCAGTTATTCATTTAATAATGACTCAAAAATAGAATGGCAATCATCCAATTGTATTGCCAGTAAGAGCGACAGCGTGTGTGTGTGTGTGTGTGTGTGTGTGTGTGTGTGTGTGTGTGTGTGTGTGTGTGTGTGTGTGTGTGTGTGTGTGTGTGTGTGTGTGTGTGTGTGTGTGTGTGTGTGTGTGTGTGTGTGTGTGTGTGTGTGTGTGTGTGTGTGTGTGTGTGTGTGTGTGTGTGTGTGTGTGTGTGTGTGTGTGTGTGTCTGACTCTCCTACCTTGGCCTGCTGTAACTATATACAGTACCAGTCAAAGGTTTGGACACACTTACTCATTCAAGGGATTTTCTTTATTTGTACTATTCTACATTGTAGGATGATAGTGAAGACATTAAAATGATAAAATAACATGTATGGGATAATGTAGTAACAAAAATATATATTTTAGATTTTAGATTCTTCAAAGTAACCACCCTTTGCCTTGATGACAGGTTTGTACACGCTTGGCATTCTCTCAAACAGCATCATGAGGAATGATTTTCCAACAGTCTTGAAGTAGTTCCCACATATGCTGTCTGCTTTTCCTTCACTCTGCGGTCCAACTCATCCCAAACCATCTCAACATGGGCTGAGGGCAGGGGATTGTGGAGGCCAGGTCATCTGATGCAGCGCTCCATCACTCTCCTTCTTAGCCCTGGGTATTTGTCCTGTTGAAAAACAAATGATAGTCCCACTAAGTGCAAACCCAATGGGATGGTGTATCGCTGCCGAATGCTGTGGTAGCGATGCTGGTTAAGTGTGCCTTAAATTCTAAATAAATCAGACAGTGTCACCAACAAAGCACCTCTTTCATGCTTCACTGTGGGAACCACATATGCCGAGATCATCCGTTCACCTACTCTGCGTCTCACAAAGACACGGGAGTTGGAACCAAAAATCTGAAATATGGACTCATCACACCAAAGGACAGATTTCCAAAGGTCTACTATCCACTTTTCGTGGTTTTTGGGCAAACAAGTCTCGTTTTATTATTGGTGTCCGTTAGTATTGTTTTTTTTGCAGCAATTCGACCACAACGGTGTGATTCACACAGTCTCCTCTGAACAGTTGATGTTGAGATGTGTCTGTTTTACTTGAACTCCGTGTAGGATTTATTAGGGCTGCAATCTGAGGTGCAGTTAACTCTAATGAACTTAACCTCTGCAGCAGAGGTAACTCTGGGTCTTCCATTCTTGTTGCGGCCCTAATGAGGAACCAGTTCGCATGATGGTTTTTGCGACTGCACTTGAAGAAACTTTCAAAGTTCATGAAGTGTTCAAATTGACAGACTGTTGTTTTTATTTGCTTTTTTGAGCTGTTCTTGACATAACATGGACTTTTACCAAATAGGGCTATCATTTGTATACCACCCCTACCTTGTCACATCACAACTGATTGACAAAAGAAATTCCACAAATTAACTTTGAACAAGGCACACATCATGATGGGTCCATTTGCTGTCATCTAGTGGACATTTTGCTCTATTGCCCTCAGCTATTTTTAGACTGTTGTTCATTTTTTGCTGTGTTCTAGTGTACTATGGAATATATAGCTTTCTTATTCTTGACACCTCTCCCAGTCATATTTAAGGTTAGAACTACCTTTTAGTGTTCTGATACTTCTAGTTTGGAATTGTATTTTTATGATAATATTGCTACAGTATTTCACCTTTTAATGTGTATAGTTTTGCTTACTAGGTGTGTTCAATCAATTGTGTAACCACTCCTTCCAATTCGGGCTAATTGTAAAGCTGTTAAAAAGAGGACCTTGTATTCCTTTTTTTGTACTCCCTGACGAAGGCCATGCAGCCGGTTTTAAAAAAACGTTGTTTCTATTGAACATGCCATACTAATAAAGGCATTTTAATCAATTATGTCACGCCTTGGTCTTAGTATTTTGTGTTTTCTTTATTATTTGGTCAGGCCAGGGTGTGACATGGGTTTATGTTGTTGTATTTCGTATTGGGGTTTTTGTATTATTGGGATTGCGGCTGAGTAGGGGTGTTGTATGGGCTTGGCTGCCTGAGGCGGTCTCAATCAGAGTCAGGTGATTCTCGTTGTCTCTGATTGGGAACCGTATTTAGGTAGCCTGGTTTCGCTTTGTATTTCGTGGGTGATTGTTCCTGTCTCTGTGTAGTTTCACCAGATAGGCTGTAATAGGTTTCACGTTCCGTTTGTTGTTTTTGTATTGAGTTATTTCATGTATCGTTCCGTTTTCCTTCATTAAAGATAATGAGTAACAACCACGCTGCATTTCGGTCCGACTCTCTTTTGACAAACGAAGAACGCCGTTACAAATTATATGAAGAATGCCTTGGTCCTTCTTTCTTTTTGATGACCAATTTAAAACCTTTTACCAAAGAGCACCTTCTATCTACCAAAATGTACTATTGTGTACCTTAGTAGCGCTTACCTCCCTCCTCTTTCTACTAGTTAAGGCACACCTGTTAGTTGAAATGCATTCCAGATGACTACCTCATGAACCTGGTTGAGAGAATGCCAAGAGTGTCACACCCTGATCAGTTTCACCTGTCCTTGTGCGTATCTCCACCCCCCTCCAGGTTTCACCCATCTTCCCCATTATCCCATGTATTTATATCTGTGTTTTTCTGTCTGTCTGTTGCCAGTTCATCTTGTTTGTCAAGCTTACCAGTGTTCGTCCTGTCAGATCCTGTCATTTCCCTGCCTCCCTTTTTCTCGTCCTCCTGGTTTTGACCATTGCCTGTCCTGACCTTGTACCCACCCGCCTGACCACTCTGCCTGTCCCTGAGCCTTCCTGCCGTCCTGTACCTCTGTCCCACCACTGGATTATTGACCTCTGCCTACCCTGACCCTGCCTGCCGTCTGGTACCTTTGCTCCACCTCTGGATTTCTGAATTATGCCTGTCCCTGACACTGAGCCTGCCTGCCTTGACCTGTCGTTTTCCTGCCCCTGGTGTTACAATAAACATGGTTAATTCACAAAGTCTGCGCTTGGGTATTACCTTGATTCTTGGTGCAAAGCTGTCATAAAAGCAAAGGGTGGCTACCTTGAAGAATCTGAAATCTAAAACATATTTTGATTTCCCCTATTTTTCAATTTTTGCCTAAAATGACATACCCAAATCTAACTGGCTGTTGCTCAGGCCCTGAAGCAAGGATATGCATATTATTGGTTATATTTGAAAGGAACCACTTTGAAGTTTGTTGAAATGTGAAAGGAATGTTGGAGAATATAACACAGTAGATCTGGTAAAGGATAATACAAATAACAAACCAACCGTTCTTTTGCATTTTTTTGTACCATTCTTTGAAATGCAAGAGAAATTTCATAATGTATTATTCCAGGCGAAGTGCAATTCAGATTAGCAGTATGTGTGCAATGTTTTAGACTGATTGTAATGTAGTTTGTCTGCTGTTTGAAGAGAGTCAGACCGAAATGCAGCGTGTAGGTTACTCATGACTTTTAATGAAGAAAATAGCGGTACATGAAATAACTGAAAATACAAAAACAACAAACGAGTGAAACTAATTACAGCCTATCTGGTGAACAACGCAGAGACAGGTACAATCACCCACGAAATACAACGCGCACTCAGGCTACCTAAATACGGTTCCCAATCCGAGACAACTAGAATCAGCTGACTCCAATTAGGAATCGCCTCAGGCAGCCAAGCCTAACTAGACACACCCCTAATAATACACACTCCCAATTAATACAAACCCCAATACAACATATAAACCCATGTCACACCATGGCCTACCCAAACATATAACAAAAACACAAGATACAATGACCAAGGCGTGACACTGATCCAATGAAGCATTGCATTTCTGTTCAAATTGTTGTATCTTGACCTCCCTTTTGTGACAAATTTGTTTATTAACACTTTTTTGGTTACTACATGATTCCATATGTGTTATTTCAGAGTTTTGATGTCTTCACTATTATTCTACAATGTAGAAAATAGTTTAAAAAAAGAAACCCTTGAACGAGTAGGAGTGTCAAATGTTGTCTGTTATGTGAGTAAGTGTTTTCAACATTCTAGATTGCAGCCGGTAGCAACAAGAAAAAGCGCTGAGATGTCTGCGGACCAAAGAAGGACAGGAAGACAATACACATTCTTCAAGTGCAAGAAAGACATTTTCAACACACACACAGTAAAAGTCCTTAATTTGTGTTAATTTGTGTTCAATGGTGCTCATTTATGATATCAATAAAATGTGTCCTTCCAATTTGTTCAGTTTAAAGCATTAAAAATCATTACTGATGAAAACCATGTTTCATTTATATTTGTTCAAGATAAACATGATTTATTCCACCCATGTCTTGATTATAATCACACTTTGTAAAAGAAAAGAAAAATTGATAAATGTGATCGAGCAGAGTTAAATGGCAAATATTAACCATGTATGCTGTCTATATTGCCTGTAATTGATATAAGTCGGCACCTACAGTAAGTATTTTTACGTAAATTGTTATGGCTGTATTGTTTTAAAAACCTAATAATGTTGTGGGTCCATCAAACCCGCGAACATTGGGTGAATAACAAAAACATAAACACCACACAAGGTTAAAGGAAATATATGCCTGGCTCAAATAGAAGCCTGTCTCTAACAAGTGCATGCTGTGTTCAGTGATTTAAGAAAAAAAACGCCTGGACTATTAATTTAAGTTTTACGAAATACAGTACATGTTACAATTCACAGTAGATACTGTATCTTACATGTAGATACATTTGAAATACCTAATCCGTTTAAAAAGGCATAACAATGAGCAGCCATAACCTTTCAAAAGTGTATATACCCACATTTTAGGCATGGAGCATGAGACTGCCTCTCCTCCAGTTTTTGGATGGTCTGAAAGGCCTCTCATCCATGCTGTGCTTAAGTTCTTTGGATGTCTGTGGAAGTGAAGTACCTCAGATGACAGGGAATTTTCCTAGACAGCTGTCGCTCTCTCCCCCTTGCCAGATCTGAAGACCCCCCTGCCAAGGCACCCGTCTACCCCCATCTCCCAGGCTTTTGGGCCTGGACACTCGACACAAGTCTGGCCCAAAGCTGGCCCACATGTCTTGGGCACACATGCAACAGCAGGCCCGGGTGACAGATGGAGCTCATGGTTTGAGATGGCCTTATTGACTGCAGTACGCAGACGTGGTGCTAAACACCCATCACAGAGAGGAAGGTGTCCTGAGACATTGTTGTATAAACCTGATGGAGAAACTGGAAGGATTGATGGATTCGTGTGTGGGTTCTTAATGTTGTGCTTAGGTGTGGTGATCTTTTCTGCCTGATAATGACATATGATGGGCATCTGAAGAGAGGATTTCAAAGGACTCTGGTTGACACGAGAGTTGTCATCTCTCTTTTGATTCTGTCCCATATTTGTTGTCTATGATTTGGACTTCTGGACATATCAGCGGTTTTTGTGGATTATCTGGAATGTTGACTGGAGGGAAAGTGTTGTCTTATAGTCCACCAGGTAATTTGAAGAATATGTGGTAGCACTTTATAATAACTCTCAAGTAATAAAGCATTTATAATGAATTAGTAAATTTTTTATCATAATTTATTAAGCATTGCTAAATGTATAAATGCTAGTAAGCTATTCATAAACAGTATTTTATCAATCCATAAACATTGTTATAACTGATTAATTCATAATTAATTAGATCCATTAGAAGGTATTTGATAACTGAATTGTCATGCGTTTATAAATTCATGATTTAAAATTGCATTTACAAACCAGTAAATGAGTTATTGTTTAATGAGATGATTATTAAAGTATTAGTTAATGGTTGGCAAACTTTTTATACACATATACACTACCGTTTTAAAGTTTGGGGTCACTTAGAAATGTCCTTGTTTTTTAAAGAAAAGCATACTTTTTGTTCATTAATATAACATCAAAGTGATCAAAAATACAAGGTAGACATAGTTAATGTTGTAAATGACTATTGTAGCTGGAAACGGCTGATTTTCTATGGAATATCTACATAGGCGTACAGAGGCCCATTATCAGCAACCATCACTCTTATGTTCCAATGGCACGTTGTGTTAGCTCGTCCAAGTTTATAAATTTAAAAGGCTTCATTAGAAAACCCTTTCGCAATTATGTTAGCACAGCTGAAAACTGTTGTCCTGATTAAGGAAGCAATAAAACTGGCCTTCTTCAGACAGGTTGAGTATCTGGAGCATCAGCACATAATTCCTCTGTCCTCTGTGTTCTTTTGCAAATCTTAATCTTTTCTTTTTACTGGACAGTCTGAGATATGGCTTTTTCTTTGCAACTCTGCCTAGAAGGCCAGCATCCCTTCAGTCGCCCTTCATTGTTAACGTTGAGACTGGTGTTTTGACTGTATTATTTAATGAAGCTGCCAGTTGAGGAATTGTGAGGCGTATGTTTCTCAAACTAGACACTCTAATGTACTTGTCCTCTTGCCCAGTTGTGCACCAGGGCCTCCCACTCCTCGTTCTATGGTTAGTGCCAGTGTGCGCTGTTCTGTGAAGGGAGTAGTACACAGCATTGTACGAGATCTTCAGTTTCTTGGCAATTTCTTGCATGGAATAGCCATCATTTCTCAGAACAAATCAAACCCACAAATGCTTATCTCCAGTTCTCCAGATACTCAACTAGTCTAAAGGACAGTTTTATTGCTTTGAAGGGGTTAAACCAAGGCCTCATACCTTTTAAAGGGTTAATAAATTGTGTTATGATAAACTGTAAGGTCTGTCTGTCTGTCTGTGTGTGTGTGTGTGTGTGTGTGTGTGTGTGTGTGTGTGTGTGTGTGTGTGTGTGTGTGTGTGTGTGTGTGTGTGTGTGTGTGTGTGTGTGTGTGTGTGTGTGTGTGTGTGTGTGTGTGTGTGTGTGTGTGTGTGTGTGTGCGTGTGTGTGCGTCTGTGTGTTAACACCTGTTTTGAGTGTTGTGCCCTTCAGACACTATCAGAAGGCGGAAACCGACTTCGTTCATTCTCCGCCTGTCTGGGGTTCTGAGAATACGACTGGTTTTCTGAAAACACAAGGCTGCCGCAGGGCTGATGAAAACAGCCACCTGCCAGAAGATGCTTGGACTCGTTCACCTTGTTATGACCCTATACTTGTGATGGAAGGTCAAGTTTTGGTCAAACCCACTTCTGAGCTTTTAATACACCTTAGCCGAAGGTGTATTCCTGTTATATCGCGCCATGGTCGTGCCAGAGACGACCGCAATCCAAACCGGGGCACTCCTTTATGGGAAGGCGTACCCATGTTCAATTCACAATCGACTCTGACACAGCCACGGCATGATAGCCAAGAACACATGCAGTACTGACAATCCAGAGCGAGTAAACCTGTAAAACCAACCCTCTCTCCAGCCATACACATTTTGTTTTTATTCTAGGGTTGTTGCTTTATCACCTTGGCTGTTTTACACGTATGCCCATATCATTAGGATCAAGAATATAAAAGGTAGCATAAATAGCTTATATAGAAATATATAATATACCTTTGTCTCGCTTAGAGAAGTGCATTCCATAAGGCAATTATTGTATTAGTTCTACCGCTAATTTAAATCACTTTATCCCATTGTTAACCAGCCTGCTACACACTAGAGACAACAACCCTGTTGACAATACCTAATCCATCCATTTGCCGGTGTGTATCGGAAGAATAATCATCAATTAAATGTTATATTGAGATTCATTTTTTAAATGTAAAAGGATAATAACACCAAATAATTTAGGATCATAGAGAACCTGGGCAGGTTTTTATTGATATAATCCTTTATCCTGGCCCTACAATAGATTTATTCATATTTATTAAGATTGTTCTTAAAAAGCTAATCATTCCGGTTCACATCGGCAAACAAGGGCTGCACTATATAATAGCTTTTAGGTCATAATATACTTGACCTCTACAATTAGGCCATATCATAATATTAAACCCCCCAAAAATGATATTGGTATTTGTAATGTACAATCTTCAAATTAAATAAATAAAAAATCATGAAGAAAAAAGGTCAGCCTTACCCATCATTCCCTTTCCTTAAATCAAAACCTGATATTACGTCCGTTTAGTCCACAGTTCCATATCATAACCATTCTGCATTACCATAAGTCCAACCTTATTTTAAGTCCACATAGTCCACATTTCCATACTGCACAATCAGACGAGAGTGCTCTAAAATCAGAGTAGATGGCCAGAGCGAATTTCACAGCTATGTCTATCAACAGTTTTCGCAGTGACATCATTAACATTCTATTGAAATGGTTACTTGCATAGTGGAGTCTTTTGTTAAGACATGTAGCTTGTTAGCTAGCTAAACAATGAACCACAATCCCAACTCATGACGTTACTACACAGCATGAATCTGCAGGTAGCTAACCAACCAGTTTCAATGTTAGATAGCTAGCTAACATTAGCTTACACCTAGCAATGCAAATTGATTTCTGAGATGCAAATAAAATTACTACACAGATCATACACGTAACCTTAGCTAGCGAGACAGCCAGCTAATGTGAGCCATACTTATTTTCCACCATAATTTGCAAATAAATTCATAAAAAATCCTACAATGTGATTTTCTGGATTTTTTTCTTCTCATTTTGTCTGTCATAGTTGAAGTGTACCTATGATGAAAATTACAGGCCTCTCTCATCTTTTTTTAAGTGGGAGAACTTGCACAATTGGTGGCTGACTACATACTTTTTTGCCCCACTGTAAGACCCTCAATATTTATTCCGAGTCGTAGTGGACGGACCTCACGTCATCCCATGACTCCAAGTTTACGTCGATATGATGGTTATTATATCAATATTTGTGCTTAAAACACCTTGTCTAACGTATTTTGTTTTGTCGACATTTTGAAAGTTTACCAACAAATGTGCTCTTTTCATCAGGCCTGTTGTGACATTTTTTATCTTATAAGTACTTTACTTGGATGGAATCCTGGTTATTTTAACTGTAATTTGTATAACAATCATGCATAAAATGTTGTCTTGAAGGCCATATTAAGAAGTATAGTCAAAACTTTAAATAAGCATAATATTTGATTTTGTGTTTGATTTTCACAGGGCCTACAACTGAGTCAGATTGATATGATGGATAACAACATTGTACCAAGCTCAACAAAGAACTGTCACAACAGTTGAGAAAATATGATGGCTTAGAGGTTAGCAGATCGGTGGAAGAAGATCATTTGTTGTGATTGATGAGAGCCTTTTTCGGCACAAAAGAAAGGTGTGTTTTGTGTGTGTCTTAAAAAGAAATCTAGAGTCAATGGATGCACCGGTGCGTCAATCTAAGTAATATAATAAAAAATTCCCCAGCAAAATATGTCAGTTTGTGGATTGGACGCATCTCAATCCACCGCATCAGCCGACGTTGCACATTCGCATCTGCGGTGAAAGGTGGCAGAGATAGAACGATGTTTGTCAGACCATGAGACATCCCGAAAATTTGATTTTCTCACAAAAATGTATGTAGCTTCCAAAAAGTTTGATTTACTTAAATGCCTTTGAACGAGATATGAAGGGGAGGATATTTCAGCCTTCATACAATTGAGACATTGATTGTGTATGTGTCCCATTCAGAGGGTGAATGGCTAAGACAAAATGTATGTGCCTGTCACGACTAGTCAAGGTGGGTGGAATCAGGCGCAGAGAGCAAATAGTGAAATAGAGGTTTATTCTCCGGTGAACAAAAATAAACACGAACAACCCAAAATACAAACAGGGTGAAAATATCCAAAACAGGAATAACAGACAAACCGGAGAAATAAAACACAAAAACACCGACAGCCGAAACGAAATGACAAAAACAAACAAACCCGCACAAAACAAGGGCGGGACAACCTACATTATATACAGATACTAATTAACTAACACACAGGTGAAAACAATCAGACAAAACCAACAGATAACCGAAAAGGGATCGGTAGTGGCTAATAGGACGGTGACGACGACCGCCGAGCACAGCCTGAACGGGCAGGAGAGCCAACCTCGGCGGAAGTCGTCACAGTGCCTTTCAACCAAGGTATGGTAGTTGGTGCCAGGCACAATTTCCTGTGTGTATCAAGAATGGTCCACCACCCAAAGGACATCCAGCCAACTTGACCCAACTGTGGGAAGCATTGGGGTCAACATGTGCCAACATCCCTGTGGAATGCTTTCGACACCTTTTAGAGTCCATACCCTAACTAATTGAAGCTGTTTTGAGGGCAAAAGGGTTGTGACTAAATATTAGGAAGGTGTTACTAATGTTTTGTGCTCACAGTGTGTGTAGCAAGGTAGAAGTCTTAGGTTTAAGGATCCGGAAGATGTGATAGTCACTAAGCAAGCAGCATGAAGTCCTTTACACTGGTGCCTAGTGACTCGGATTTACAGTTGCACTCAGCTCAATGATGGGGTTGCTGTTGAGTAAATTTGAAGGGTAAATTTTGCACATGGGGATGTGTGAAACTTACTTCTCAGCCTGAGGTGTCCCACTTTTGCCAGTGGATAGATACATTTATGCGTGGCATCGACTAGTAAGATGCTTCAGGAGCGCAGTCACGTGTGCTAGCAAGGCAGAGCCTCAGTGTGAGCGGAATTAGTAAGTGGTACTAGGGCTGTTGTGGTGACCATATTACCGCCACACCGGCGGTCACGAGTCATGAAGGCAGTCTAATTCAACATGTTCGTTTAGTCATGGTAATTTGTTAAGCGTCTCTAAGCTCTGATGCTGCTGCTGGTCACTACTAGCCTACCAAACTTGAAAACTGCCTGGTAGTCAGCACTCTATTGTCTGGTACTCAGCACCTCTAATCACTATGATGTCAATGTAATTGAAAATCTAATCAAACACTTGATGAGAGCCCATGAGCTCATGTTGCGCAACATTTCTACAGGCAACGCAATTGTGAGACAACAGAGTGATGGCCTCTACTAAAAAGAGGAGGATCCAATCAGCTTTCTATAGGCTAGGCCTACTATATTTATTTCTCAATTTTCCTTATTATTAAACACATTACTTATTTTTACAACAGGAGTAAATCCTTCCTGGCCGTCATGAAAATTAACCATGGGAAAAGTTTCCTCCATTCGCTATTTATGTGCATAGATGACATGTATTTTTTCCCGCTTCCCCGTTTTGATACAGGTGCATGATAATGGTCCATTTTAAATCAAAACAAATTTCACACATGATTTAGTATATGGAAAGACAATATTAAATCAAGAATCGTCAGATGGGTGACAATATTAGCCTTTCACTTGTGAAATATATATTATCACTTGTGAATGATGCCCAGCATAAGAAACAATGCCTTTTTTGTGACTTTGTCTAATCATAGTCGCACATCTCATGCAGTCTAGCCCATAGGCCTGTATGTTTTGAAAAGGTTTGTGTCACTAAAGTGGCCAAATAACTTCTTGAAATTAAGCACACTGTTCCACTTTACAAGGGGTGTAGAGCCTAACTGGCATACATAAACAGCACGTGACATTAACATTTTCGGTTAAAGCCTACTACCATGTGTGCATTGCTGCACTTATTATGTGAAGAAATAGCCTAATAGTTTATCAACATTTTAAGCTAAACGTTCTCATCTGTTGTGTTTGCCACATCCCGTAAAAATGTTGGTGAACAAGACCTGAGAGTATAGTCTCAACAAAAATGCTGAGGATACTGTACTGTGGACTGTATCAATGTCAGGTGGTATGTACTGTATGTGGAAATTGCGGGCCCTAAAACAATGGAGTCTTTATGGCATGTTATGTCAAAGGCTGTGACTTAAGTGTCTGATACCAACTTTTATTCTTACACCTGATTAAATTAAGTAAGTGTGTTATCGTTGTGAAATGAACCAGCGGTAGGACTACAAGGTAACTATGAGTTCCATGGTTCAAGAATATCTGATGTTTCGTTCAGAGTTTTCATCTTCTAATTTACACACAAATTGTAGGCTTTCAGATCCATTCAAATGCAGTTTTATCAGTGAGTAGCTACTCAACTTATTTTTATTTCATTTGAGATTACAGCATACTGTGATCTGAGCGAGACAATAAGAGAGAGAGTGGAGAATGGTTGTGGTTCATCCCTAGGAGTGATCTGGCACCAGCTGGAGAAATAGTACTAATACATGGGATTTAAAGCGCTTTTCAAAAAACTCAAGGATTCTGTACAGCAAGAGGATAAAAACAAAACAAGATTTCAAATAAGATAAAGCATAACTAGATCTGAGTAAAGCTGAGCTAAGCTGAGAGGAAAGTTAGGCCAAACAGGTGATGTTTGAGTTTGTTTTTCAATGTGGTGATAGTCAGAGTTGTGGGTGGCTGGGGAAAAAAGAGTTCCAAAGTTTGGGGAAGCGGCGCTGAATGCCTGGACCTCCATGGTGCAGAGTCTTGATTTTGAGATGGTGAGTAGTTCAGAGTCAGAGGATCAGAGTCAGCGGAAGTGTGTGTGTGTGTGTGGAGGAGGTAGGAGAGGTCAGGTGGGAAGGCCATGAAGGGCCTTATAGGCGAGAAATAGGATCTTGTAGGTGATACGTATTTTGACTGAGAGCCACTGAAGGTGGTGCATATTAGGGATGAATTGTTCCCAGGGTTTTGTGCATGTGAGGACCCTGGCAGCGGAGTTCTGGACATACTAAGGCCTGTCCAGGGCTTTGCTAGACACCCCGAAGGAGTGGCTAAAGCGCGATGAGCCAAGTTAAGCTCCCCCAGCCAAACCCTCCCCTAAGTTGGACGATGATGGGTCAATTGTTTGCCGCCCTATGGGACTCCCGGTCACGGCTGGTTGTGACACAGCCTGGGATCAAACCCTAGGTTGTAGTGACGCCCCAACACTGTGACGCAGTGCCTTAGACAGCTGCTACACTCGGAGTCAGTCTTTTGACGATAATTTGGCAGTCTCTGCCGCTCTTTCGGCGTGGTGCAGGTGAAACACGCCGCCATTTCTTGCAACACGGCAGAGCAGTTCTTCCACTATCAGGAGAAATGGTCATGCATATTAATGTATGTTTATTTATAGAAATAAAGTTTGCTTTGCTGCCACACCCACAACATAAGCACAATCATGGTCTCGGATTCACAGTTGGAGGACTTCTGTGAGAGGTCGCTGTTATGCCTGAATTTACCCAAAACCAATGAGGAAGTCAGCTGTAGTGTTGAGAGCAGTTATATGAAACCAATCGGTACGTCAAGCAAAGCCGCTAACCGTTACATCCCTCTCTTAATTTATATTCAGTTCGACTCGCCAAAATATTGCCGTCTGAACTGGGAGTTAGAACTCCATTTCATTCAGACACTATGTTACAGGGAAAAATGCTACTTTTATGTCTCAGGTGGTGGGTGACAATGACATACCATCTTCATCATAAACTTCGCAAAGCACATATGTTGAAATGTCACACTTATTTTTTACATGGTTCCCCCCCCCACCAAAAGGTATTCCCACCTATAAAATAAAAACCCATTAGCCACCACTATCTGTATGTTTCCCAGAGAAAACCAAGAGAGGGAGAGCACTTGACTCAAAGATTGAGCCCTCAGAGAGACTGCACTGTAGGCTACTCCTCTGGACTACTCCTGACTGGCTCGCATGAATGATAAAGTAGCCTGACAGCAGTTGAATAGGCTAGAATACACACCATCTTGCTGTAGTGTGATCTTCATTGGCAAAGGTTGGGGATAGAGCAATAAAAAGGGAATCAGTGAAGAGGGAGAGATATGGCTGATCAACAGTAAGAATGTGATCAACCATGGTCTGGGAGTCTCCTCATAGAAATACTGGTGGAAAGGATCTGCATGGCAATGGAAATCTGCACCTCTGCTCCCTAGAAACTACAAGGGTGAAATCTCATGACATGGCAGGAATAACACAGATGTATACTATACTGTAAGCTCTATTGATAGGATAGCTGTGTCCCCTTCCAGCCAGCCCTCCACACCACAACACCCACTGGCATCCATAGACACTCCTAACACATCTGCAATGTCCAATGAATTGATCGTGTAGGTGGAGGAGGGAATGGGAGGGAGGGGGACTTGGAAGAGTTTGTTGCAGCGACATCAGGCTGCTGCATGATATAATAGATGGCCCTGAAAGAGCAGAGTTAACAGAAAACAGCCAGGGAGATGCATCACACAGCCTGGGCTGGAGAAAGTGTCGGCACGGCGCCGTATCAGGGTGTATGCTCCGTGATTGTCTCTGCTTGCTTTGTAATTTGTTAACTTCACTCCCCACCCTGAAAGAACACAGTCAGTCCCAAAGCAGCATGGATAATCTTGACAATAACCTATCAGAGGCATCTGTGAACACAGAGTGTGCTGTTTGTAATTTTATGTAGCTGTTGTCATTAGCGGGCTGAGCAGCCACCACTTAGCCAAACATTAGGAAGAAGGGAGATAGAGACCTACAGCATGTTAATGCTCTATTTTACCCAGTTTAAAGTTGTGATCTTTTTGGTGGAAATAATTTTTATATCAATAAACTGTACATTAGGTTAAAAGATGGGATCAAAACAGAAAACAATTACTTTCAGATGAGACTTCATGGTCAAAACAATAAAATATAGGATCATGTTGAGGTGTTTATTGAGCACCATAGAAATGTACAGAAAATAATTTTTTGCAATCTTCCACCGACCCACTTTATTAACTTGAGTCTTATTGAGCTGACACTATAAGCCAACCCGCATCCTCTAAAAAGGTTGGGATTAGAAATTAAATGAAAAATAGAATAGAGGGGATGCAAGGGGAAAAGAAAGAGTGGGGTTAAACCTCAGGGGAGTGGTGTATTGAGCCAGACTTCAAGGAGCACTGCAGAATAAATGCCCTTTGCCCACACTGCCTAATCACAATTTTAAAACACCTATGTGACCCTTCCATCCGGTGACCCTCAGGGCACGTCTCGACTTCTCTAGACTCATTAGAAATGGATCTGACATTGCCGTCAACTGGCATGGCCCTCAGATACATAGACAGCTGCTTGAATGATACTTTTTGATCCGTTCAGCTGAAAGGGAGGCGTGTGTTGGGGTTATGGTGATTGGGTGATTCAGATTTTGACATTATAGATTTTGACAGATTTTGACACAATAGCATTGTTGGACACCTGGGATAACCCCTTGGCACCAATCTTAAACTTTGTCCCTCAGTGACTGTGATTTTTAGATAATAATTCTCCCTTTTCTGTGTTAAAAGGAAAACCATAGTCTATTTTGCTTTGAATGTTAATGCTGTGGGTCATGTCATTCTCTCAGGAGGAAATTAAACAGGCAGAGTAAGCTTTGGAATATCTAGGTACATGGCTCCATTACTTCTATCTGATAACAAATCTTTGTATTTCATATTATGCTGTGCTGACTTCCATCTCAGTAAGCAGTCCAAGAGTCTTACACAGAGATAGCAGTTGCTAAGTAAATGGGTCCCAGTGTTGTAGCTTTTCAACTGTTCATTTTTCTCTCTTTCTATAATTTGTGCTGTGCCATGTGAGTGCATAAGTGCATCTTCTTTTTTCTCCCCTAAGGGATAAAAGTCACCTCCAAATCTCATTGAACGGAATATTCAAACAGAAAATAAAAGCTATACCTTATTCCACCAACATAGAGTTCAAGCTTAGAGGGAGCACGGCTGCTACTGCTTAGTTCTCTCTTTGTCAGCAGGAAAAGAGAAACAGGGAAAAAGAAGGAGAGAGAGAGGGAAAAAGAAGAGAATAGAAAAGGATGAAAGAGTCAAGGCAGGTCAGGGAATTATAAATAATATTAGAGCAATTTTTCATTTACAAAAGGGGATGTATATGGGAAGAAGCTTTTGCTCTTTACTTCTCATACTATCTCTCTCTCTCTCTCTCTCTCTCTCTCTATCCCTCCCTCCCTCTCTTGTGCAATGTGTCTCATCGAGAAAGAATGAAAGAAGTCAGTCACGAGACCAGTCATTATAAATCATTGGAGAAAATGTAAGGGGCGTCTGAAATTTTGAGCCGTCGAATGAAGCTCTGTAATAAGAGCCCGTCAGCCACATGAGAGACCTTTGATTGACAAATGTATTTATCAAAAGTTTTTCTGAAATTATTTTGCCCATATGGCAGAGCAAGGCCCCATACATTTGTGTGATGCACATCGGTTGTTGGAACCCACAGTACCAGACACAAGGTTGTTTGAGGGACCGGTGAACTCTTACACCTTAGAGAAAATCAATCAGATCAAATTTTATTTGTCACATGTGCCGAATTCAACCTTACCGTGAAATGCTTACCTAAAATCCCTTAAAACTTCTTAGGGATAGGGGGCAGTATTCGGAAGTTTGGATGACTGAGGTGCTCAAAGTAAACTGCCTGTTAGATATGCATATAATTGGTAGTATTGGTTAGAAAACACTCTACTGTTTCTAAAAAATGTTAAAATAATGTATGTGTATATAACAGAACTGATATGGCAGGCAAAAACCCGAGGACAATCATCCATGAATATTTTTATTTTTAGGTCACCATTCATTGAAATGACTGTCTATGTGAATATCAAAGGAATAAATCCCACATTGCAGTTCCTAAGGCTTCAAGTAGATGTCAACAGTCTTTAGAAAGAGTTTCAGGCTAGTTTTTTGAAAAAATGAGATAGAATTTGTAGTTTTTCTTGGTGGCTCCCATTTTGGCTGTAGTATACTGTTATTTATCTTAATGAACATACTACTCTCCGTATTAAATTGTATCATTTATTTACATATTAGGGTACCTGAGGATTGATTAGAAATGTTGTTTGACTTGTTTAGACAAAGTTTATTGGTCATTTTTGGTATTATTAGAATACATTTGGAATGAGAGAAACCGTTGGATTACTGAATCAAGTGCACCAACTAAACTGAATATAAAGAAGGACTTTATTGAACTAAACAACCATTTGTTATGTAGCTTGGACCCTTGGGATTGCAAACAGAGGAAGATATTCAAAAGGTAAGTGTTTGTTTTAACTCTATTTCTGACTTTCGTGACTCCTCTGCTTGTTTGGAAAATGTTTGTAATGCTTTTGTACGCGGGGCGCTGTCCTCAGATAATTGCATGGTATGCTTTTGCCGTTAAGCCTTTTTGAAATCTGACAAAGGATTAACAAGAAGTTAGCTTTTAAAACCTCTAGTGACTCCCCATCCCGCATGCGGGAGCGTAATCATCGCCTGACACTAATTAGCATAACACAACGGACATAAATTTCCCTAGAAAATATTTCTATTCATGAAAATCACAAATTAAATATATTGAGACACAGCTTAGCCTTTTGTTAATCACCCTGTCATCTCAGATTTTCAAAATATCCTTTACAGCCAAAGCTAGACAAGCATTTGTGTAAGTTTATCGATAGCCTAGCATTTTATCCAGCTAACAGCAGGTAACTTGGTCACGGAAATCAGAAAAGCAATCAAATTAAATCGTTTACCTTCGATAAGCTTCGGATGTTTTCACCCACGAGACTCCCAGTTAGATAGCAAATGTTCCTTTTTTCCAAAAATATTATTTTTGTAGGCGAAATAGCACCATTTGTTCTTCATGTTTGGCTGAGAAAACGCCCGGAAATTGAACCGATTGGAGTAATGGCTACCTCTGTATTTTACGAGAGAATCTCTCTGGCAGCATCAGGTGCCACTTGGGCAATGTAGCCGCTTACGGGTATTCTTCAACATAAATGCGTAAAACTACGTCACAATGCTGAAGACACCTTCGGGAATAAGGAGAAAGAGTAATCTGGTTGATAGCCCCTTCACTGCTCAATAGGGACTCATTGGAACGCAGCGCTTTCAAACCCTGGGGCACTTCCGGATTGAATTTTTCTCAGGCTTTCGCCTGCAACATCAGTTCTGTTATACTAACGGACAATATTTTTACATTTTTGGAAACTTTAGAGTGTTTTCTATCCTAAGCTGTCAATTATATGCATTTTCTAGCATCTGGTCCTGAGAAATAGGCACATAACTTTGGGAATGCTATTTTTGCAAAAATAAAAATAGTGCCCCCTAGCTTCAAGAGGTTTTAACAGAACTCTATCAGAGAAGTAGTTGGTGATCCAGGCGAGGCAATCATTTGAGAAACCAAGGCTATCGCGTCTGCCGATGAGGATGTGGTGATTGACAGAGTCGAAAGCCTTGGCCAGGTCAATGAATACGGCTGCACAGTATTGTTTCTTATCAATGGCGGTTAAGATATCTTTTAGAACCTTGAGAGTGGCTGAGGTGCACCCATGACCAGCTCTGAAACCATATTGCATAGTGGAGAAGGTATGGTGGGATTCAAAATGTTCTGTAATCTGTTTGTTGACTTGGCTTTCGAAGACCTTAGAAAGGCAGGGTAGGATAGATATAGGCTGTACCAGTTTGGGTCAATGACCGCAGCTGCTTTTCAATTTTTGGGTATCTCAGATGACACGAAAGAGAGGTTGAACAGGCTAGTAATAGAGGTTGCAACAATTTCGGCAGTTAGTTTTAGAAAGAAAGGGTCCAGATTGTCTAGCCCGGCTGATTTGTAGGGTTCCAGATTTTTGAGCTCTTTCAGGACATCAGCTGACTGGATTTGGGAGAAGGAGAAATGGGGAAGGCTTGGGCGAGTTGCTGTGGGGGGTGCAGTGCTGTTGACCGGGGTAGGGGTAGCCAGGGGGAAAGTATGGCCAGCCATAGAAAAAATGCTTATTGGAATTCTCAATTATAGTGGATTTATCGGTGTTGACAGTGTTTCCTATCCTCAGTGCAGTGGGCAGCTGGGAGGCTGTGTTTTTCTTAACAGGCATTACTCGAGGAATGAGGTGAATAACTCCCAGCTATCAACCAATCAGCATCCAGGATATAGATATAATTTACAAATTTATGTTTGATTACGCTCTTTTTTTCAACCCAAATAAAATAAAGATTGATATTCAGCTAACCACTAGGCTACCTGATGAATCCTGTGCATCCATACGAGTGTTTTCCCTCCATGTGTTTTATTTTGTCCCTTTACTCCTTCCCACCTGTCTAATGTTCTCTTCCCCTATAGTTTGTGTCGATCAGTTTCTGTGGTTCGTCCTTTAAAAGTCGTAGCGTACTGCAGCACAGCTTGAGATTTGCCGCAGAATTCTATGGCATGTTATTTAAGTGCCAACCGCTGGTACCATTAATGCTAGTTAGTGCTAGTGTGACCACCAGAGGGCATTTTTGAGAGGCATTTGATAGCCTTCAATAGCGGCTTTACTAGGGAATTTAAAACCTTTTCATAAGAACATAGTATATGGGACTGATTTTAAGAAATGTTGCTTAAATAATTTGATTAGTATTATAGTGTTTCTATTCCAAGACAAAAAATGAAATACCCTCTGGATTTCCATTAGGAGAATGGAAAAATATGTGATGGTCGGGTGTCAGCTACAGTACTTGGCTATTTAACTAAATAATCCCTGTGTCGTGTGGGCATGCAGGAGACTGTCCTTCTAAGTAAGAATTTGTTCTTAACCTCTTGAAACTACCCCGGATCCAGGACAATTGTCATCAACTACACTATTTAGCATAACGCAACGGATAAAAAATCTTACTAGAAAATATTCATATTCATGAAATCACAAAATAACACTCCCAAAGTAAACAGGCTATTTACAAGGACAAGATGCTAGAATATGCATATAATTGACAGCTTAGGATAGAAAACACTCTAAAGTTTCCAAAACTGTAAAAATATTGTCTGTGAGTATAACAGAACTGATATTGCAGGCGAAAGCCTGAGAAAAATCTGATCAGGAAGGGACTCTTATTTAGAAAGCTCTGTGTTCCTATGCGTCCCTATTGAGCAGTGAAAGGGATATCAACCAGATTCCTTTTTCTATGGCTTCCCTAATGTGTCTAGTGTTACAATACATAGTTTCAGTCTTTTATTTTGAAAAATGAGCCGTGAACGACAACATTGCGTCAGTGGTCAGCTGGTGGCTCTCAGAGTGATTTGTGCGTAATAGACAAATGCGGCCATTGTTTCTCTCTTTCCTACTAAGAAGCCAACTGTCCCGGTTGATATATTATCGAATAGATATTTGAAAAACACCTTGAGGATTGATTATAAAAAACGTTTGCCATGTTTCTGTCGATATTGTGGATCTAATTTGGAATCTTTTTCTGCGTTGTCGTGACCACAGTTTCCGGTGGATTTCTCAACCAAACGTGAAGTACAAACGGAGGTATTTCAGCTATAAAAATCATCTTTATGGGACAAAATGAACATTTGCTGTCTAACTGGGAGTCTCGTTAGTGAAAACATCCAAAGTTCATCAAAGGTAAATTATTTAATTTGATTGCTTTTCTGATTTTCGTGACCAAGTTGCCTACTGCTAGCTGGACATAATGCTATGCTAGGCTATAGATAAACTTACACAAATGCTTGTCTTGCTTTGGCTGTAAAGCATAATTTCAAAATCTGAGGTGACAGGGTGATTAATAACAAAAGGCTAAGCTGTGTTTCACTATATTTCACTTGTGATTTCATGAATATGAATATTTTCTAGTAATATATTTTGTCCGTTGCGTTATGCTAATTAGTGTCAGTTGATGACAATTCTCCAGGATCTGGGAGGGGTAGTTCGGTCTTACAATGGCTACAGAGCGCAAGATCAAACAGTGGTCTGGAACAGCTCATGCTCTCATGCATAGTTCAGTGTTGCTTGCCTCGAAGAAAGCATAGAAGGTATTTAGCTTGTCTGGGAGGCTCAAGTCGCTGGGCAGCTCGCAGCTGGGTTTCCATTTGTAATCCATGATAGTTTGCAAGCCCTGCCACATTCGTTGAGCATCCGAGCCGGCATAGTAGGACTCAATCTTTGTTCCTGTTTTCATGTTTTGCCTGTTTGATGATTTGTGTGAGGGATTTCTTAGAAAACAGCAGCTCTTGCCTTTGGCTCAATGCAAATGGTGTCTGTAATCCATGGCTTGTTGGGGTATGTACGATCATTGTGGTGATGACGTCGTTGATGCACTTGTGATGTGGAAAACTCAATGTTATCAGATGATTCCCGGAACATATTCCAGTATGTGCTAGCGAAACAGTCCTGTAGTTTAGCATCCACTTCATCGTACCACATCCGTTGTGTGTTTTGGTCAGTCCCTCTAGGTGTGTTTTGGTCAGTCCCTGTAGTTGTGTTAGTCAGTGTCTGTAGTTGTGTGTGTTGGTCAGTGTCTGTAGTTGTGTGTGTTGGTCAGTGTCTGTAGTTGTGTGTGTTGGGTCAGTGTGTGTGTGTTGGTCAGTGTCTGTAGTTGTGTGTGTGTGTTGGTCAGTGTCTTTAGTTTTGTGTTGGTCAGTGTCTTTAGTTGTGTGTTGGACAGTGTCTTTAGTTTTGTGTTGGTCAGTGTCTGTTGTTGTGGGAGTTGTTCAGTGTCTGAATTCCTCTCCTCCTCCACATGGCAATGCATTGCTTCATTATTGCCTTGTTTTCCTGGCTGCTCATTTATCCAGAAAATCTGCCTGATTATCTCACGCTCTCCATTGACACTGATTACACATGCAAACTGACGCTAAGAACAATATTTTCCTCCTAATGAGCCCATAATGGCAATATGCTGCCATTCTGGAACAATCAGTAGGCGGGGTGTAGTTGATGAATGGACCTGGAGTTTGAAGTAGAGGCCGACAGTGGGTGCTGGAGCCAGTGCTGGTGGAGGAAACAATCAAATCAACAATGAAGAGTCGCTGACACGCATGCAAGCACACACACTCACTATAATTATTTGAACAAAATTAAACAATTAACCTCCTACGACTTACTCAATTAATAAAAGTGATTTGAGACTTTCCGTGGTTTGTGTGTGCATGCATGTGTATGCAGTGATATTGTGTGTGCATATGTGTGGGTGTGTGTTGGTCAGTTTGGAACCACTAGACGTTGCAGTTGAGAGTGAGGTCATGGATAAGGCATACATGTAGGAACCGAATGTTGATATGCTGTAGACCCAGGCCAATTCCTCCATTTGTATAGTTACATCCCTTTCCTTTCTTCTTTTTCACACTGTAATTCACTTCTATATGGGAAGATATGAAAGGGCAGGACCCCTCGCTTAGTATTTACTCCCTCATGTATTTAAATATCACCAGTTTCTCTATGGACTTTAAACAAGTCTATACTGTTCTCTGTCACTTTACAACATTATAATATACCTGTGAATAGTTGTAGAGGTCTGGGATGTGGAGGAGAGGTGAGGTCAGCAGATAGGTGTGTGTGTGTGGGAGGGGGACAATGACGACTGTCCTTCTTGTTTTTAAAACCCTTTAGGCTTATTGACCCTTGAAAGGCATTATGCACAAGCCAATAGCCACTAATTCTTACGATTGGAGAGTTAACAGATGCTGATAAGAAAATATTTTGTCTCTCACTCCCATGCTCTTCACTTGATCTCTCCTCATCTCATTTCTCTCTCCCTCCCATATTTCTTGCCCCATGTCCTGCCTGTAGATGTCCATGGCCAAGGTAGCTATAGACAAGTGGATTCATAGATGTGTCAAAGCCATCGAGGAAGAGAGAGAGAGCACCATCAAGGTACACTAATGACTAGATACAAACATGCACACACACACGCTTACATGCTGCCATATGGCCTCCGAGGTGCATGTTGCAAGCCTACTGTGAAGTAGAGTGCTCCTAAGTGCTCCTAATATGTTGGTTATTACTGGGAAGGAGGCACTGAGAAAATGCAGGCCCATGGGTATACTATACACACAGTACATGTGCGTACAGTATGTGTACTGGGTTGTGATATGATTAACATACCTACAGTACAAACAGGGTTGGGTGGGTTACTTTCTAAATGTAATCTGTTACAGTTACTAGTTACCTGTCCAAAATGTTTAATCAGTAATGTAATTTTCAGTTTCCCCAAACTCAGTAAATTATTCAGGATTACTTTCCTCTTAAGAGGCATTAGATAAACACAAAAGGGATCCATAAAATGCATTTGGTGTGTCATCATAGAGTTCAGACTCATTCAGGTGGAACAAACTTAAACTAGTGCCTTTTTTCAATGCTGAATTAAATGTCATTGAGAAAACAGAAAGGTAACAAATGTATTTTTTCACAAAGAAGTAATCTAGTGGTTTTCAAAAGTATCTGTAATGTGATTACAATATTTTTACAGTTCATTGTTTGTAAGCAGATGTAACAAAGACACAAAGTTTAATAAGGACAAACAGAGTGGATACATGAACAAGTGTACCATCTGAATATAACACAAAAACAATAATGCCTGATGGGTGATAAAAACATAGTGCTAGATAAAGGGGGAGTAATCAGGGAAGTGGTGAAGTCCAAGTGTGCCTAATGTTGAGGCACAGGCGTGCGTAAAGATGGGTTGCTAGGCCCTGTGATTATTATACCTGGGACGTCAAGCGCTGGAGGGAAGGAGTGGGAGTAGACTTCATCAGATTACTGGATCCTCCCCAACCTTGAGTACAACGGCACCAGTGGGAAAGAGATGAAGTACCAGTCCCATGGGTACACAATATGTTGGGTGGTGATATGATACCTTACCTATAACTGCAGCAGTTCAGGACCTATAACTGCCACCGCCAGGACACAAACACGCACAACATTTTAGTGGTCTCCTTCTTGACGGTAGATAGAATTATTTTTGTTTTGAAGTGGATTTCCTGCAATTCTACACATTTTGCCATGGGGTGGAGTTGAAATGTAGCAAATTAATAGAAAATAATAGATATGATTTTGAGTTGCAGTTTTACTGCAAATTTCAAGCAATTCTACCCATTTTTCCATGGAGTGGAGATAATGTTTTAAAGATAAATTCCTGCAATTCTACACATTTTGGCATAATTTATGCCATGTTAATGATATCTGAGTGAGAGTGACTAACAAAATCAATGTGGGCCCCCTGGACACATGCCCTGCTTGACCGGTTGCTATTCGTCCATGAGTTTAGATAGCTGGCTAAAAATTGTTAGCTGGCATGGCTAATTGAGTGACTGTTAGTGACTGACATAACAAGAGACATTGCTGATGCACAACCAAATTTCGAACTTGAATCTAGTGTATTCCAATATTCTAACTCTCAACACTAATTTGAGACCACGACTGAGTCTCCTCCCCTAGTGACTGCTTATGTCGCTTATACCAGGAGCCGACGCTGAAAGGAACACAAGGCTGGCTGGGCCATTAAGTAACAGGGAGGATACAATATATGGGTAACATGAGAATCCAGTGGGGCCACACACACGCCTCTCCACTCGCCTTTCTGTCAGGAAAGAGGTTAGAGTTGGACATGCACCTCTGTACACCATAAACACCATAAACGAGATCTGGAAGTCGCAGAGGTTAGAGAATTTCTGTAATACCTCTTAGCTTGTCAGCAATCTCATCTCATATATCAACCCTGATGGTTTTAACGAGAGGGGCTCAACCTGTAACCCTGCCTTGTAGGGGGCTACTGTAGTCACATCTAGGTTTCCTCCTCAGAGAGAGGATGACAGCATTTGTAGTTGGATGACAAAGCACATCCCAACATACCCTGGTATCATATTGTAGTGTTTAGGTGTTTAGACTGCTGCTTGCTCGCTTCCGTGAGAGGAATGAGACTGCAGGCCCACGGACACACACACAGCTATGAATCCATCAAATTGAGCTATTATGCTGTTGGTGTTGGGAAGCTCTACATGCCCTCATTCTTCAACTGTGATTTCTTTATGCTATACTATAAATATACAGACAAATAAATCAGACTTATATTTGAGCCATGAAGGGGTGTGTTTATCTAAGCTTGTGCAAGTGATTTAGCTAGGGCTATGCTTAGGTCTTCAACATGGCCATCCATTTGGAAGAAAATAATAGCGCCGATATGTTTGTTGTGGGTTTTACATACAGTATCTGCCATTAAAATGGTTTAGGCACACCTTGGTATTCCTGAATAATGGAAGATGGACGGACATCCTGTGTAAATATCACTCCACCTATTGGAGCGATGTTGGAAAATAACCAAAATAACCAGAACTTCAACATCTCTAAAAGGTTGCTTACAGGAATAAAGCATATGGCAACAGCATGCCAAAATACTTATTGAAGCACAATTCATATTTATTGGTTAATCTCAGTTTTGCAGTTGCCTTTAAAATGAACGCTGTGATTGGCCAATGTCATTTGGCGGCCCTGAGGTCCTTCCAGAGAGCAGTCTGGGAAGGTTTGATAGTGAGCAGCAGCCTGACAGGCACGTCCTCCATCACCATTCCTAACACCAGCAACAGCGCTATTAGCACTTAGAGATGGCACATCAAAGTTCACTGACATTATCTTTGTGTGTGTGTTTTCTATATTAAAAGCACAGGGCTCATGTATCTCCACATAAACCTCCTCCCATAGCCCACACCTTCTCACCCGCCTTCCCCTTCTGAAAGCTTTAGTTACATGAAAGCAATAGCTTCAAGCGAGCAACTGTTTAGTCCCCCTTTTTTTCTATCACCCTGCCAACCACAGCTAAGTGTGGCAGCACGGGCAGGAAACAAGCCTATCTCATTGACTGAAGGCTGCAAGGAAACGATCCTCTGTTGTTTTCATATATTGCTTCGTATAGAGCTGGTTTCTCCAGAGGTTGCTATTTAATATATAGAGATTCAGACTGAGGTGTCTCAATAGTCTTAAAAAGGGGAGCTCCACCAACTTCTCTGGTTGAAAATGGCCTGTAGTATCAAAATTGACTATAAAGTGTAAATAGAATAATTTGGGCTATAAAGTCAGTATTTCCCAAAACTGATTTGTGAGATATTTAAGGAATCGAGTAGTTACCGTTTTCGTTTGGTTGCATTTAGATTTAAATTCTGCCCACATGGGACCGCTGCCTGGCACGACTGGCAGTACTTAAATCATCCAGAGCACAGCTGCACATGTGCTCCATTGCAAGCTATCCAATCATAGAAGTCAACGTACATCCAGCACATTTATTACATGCAGCAGAACTACCAATCATTGCCAATGTTATGCTGAAAGAACGAGACTTGTTCTTTATAAACAGATCTAAACAGATGTTTTTTTACTCTCATATCCACACATTCATGAGCAAATGTTAGCATCACAAACATCACTGTCATTCATTTAGCCTAAGTCATAGAAAGCAGAAAGGAAGAGTCAAATCTAGAAGGTTTAGACGTGGATGTCGATTAAGGCAGACCCCCGCACCTCTCTGATTCAGAGAGGTTGGGTTAAATGTGGAAGACACATTTCAGTTGGATACATTCAGTTGGACAACTGACTAGGTACCTCACCTTTACTTTATCCAAACTCTGTCCACGTTAAGCAGATCATTAATTATTAACCAAGTGAGGAGTTTTTGTATGGGGGGCAATCAGTGGTGGAAAAAGTACTCAATTGTCATTCTTGAGAAAAACTAAAGATACCTTAATGGAAAATGACTCAATTAAAAGTTAGTCACCCAGTAAAAGGCTAAAAGTATTTGGTTTTAAATATACTTAAGTATCAAAAGTAAATGTAATTGGTAAAATCGTTGCAAATTCATTATATTAAGCATACCAGATGGCACAGATAGCCAGAGGCACACTCCAACATCATTTACAAATGAAGCATTTGTACCTCCCTTTGTGAGTCCATCAGATCAGAGACCGTAGGGATATTATCTTGTAAGTGCCTGAATTGGACCATTTTCCTGTGCTTCTAAGCATTCAACATGTAATCAGTTCTTTTGGGTGTCAGGTAAGATTTATGGAGTAAATCAACGTCCCCACTGTCTTCCAGGCTTTGGTCAATGATGTGCTTTGGGACATGCTAAACCGGTTTGTTCGTCTACCTGGACAACATCTGTTTTTTCCAATCTGCCCAAGAACATGTACTCTATGTCAGCACCTCCGGGAGAACCAATTGTTTGTGAAAGCCGAGAAGTGAGTTCCACCGCTCTATCTCATTTGTGGGATACACTGTATGTCATTGCTGAGGGCAATGTTCAGATGGATCTTGGAAAGTTGAAAGCAGTGGTGGATTGGTGTGACGACCCTCCCACTCTGTCTGCCGTATTCTCTCTTTGTTCTTGTTTCCTTATTAGGATGCCGGTGGGCGGAGTTGGGAGGGTCGTCAGCTAAACTGGAAACACCTGGGCCAGGTGTCTCCCAGGATAAATAGACCTCTTCCACATTCATGGAAGAGACTCTCTCCATGCAGACACTTTTTGTAGATTCTGTTGTGGTTCTTGGTGGCCTTTTGTTTGTTTGCTTTGGCACCTTTCATCACCCTGCATTATCACATTCATGCATGCAAAACACTCACTTACACTACTGATTACACACACCATTGTATATTATACTTAGTTGCTTTAGTTAATAAATATATATGTTGCTATTCCTTATCTCCACGTTGTCTCCCTTTGTTACGGGCTTTGAGCTGGTTCGTGACAATTGGCCTCAACCAATGTCCAGGATGCAGTTGCAACGGTTTATGGATTTGCAAATTTCTACCGCAGTTTCATTTGGGATTACAGCATCCTGGCAACCCCCCTCTTGGCACTCACCTCCCCCAAGGTACCGTTCTCCAGCTGTCGACAAAGCCTTTGTGGACCTGAGGCAGCACCCATCCTCATCCATCCAGACCCCTTGTGTCAATTTGTGGTGGAAGAGGATGCTTCAGATGTTGGAGTGGGGGCCATCCTGTCCCAGCGATCTGCCCAGGACCAGAAGCTTCATCCCTGTGCCTCCCTGTCCCATCTCAATCCTGCTGAGAGGATCTACTATGTGGGCAACCAAGAACTCTGGAGTGGAGTGGAGTCCCTGACTGGAAGGAGCAGAACAGCGTTCCTGGTCTGGACCGACCATAACTTGGAATATCTCCATTCAGCCAAGCATTAACTCAAGGCAGGCCTGGTGGGCCCTCCTGCATACCAGATTCGGAGCGAACAAACCAAGACCTGGAGACCACCTTAACGTTTAAAAATACCTAAAGTTGTATTACAAAAGTCATTTGAAATATTTTGTAGTGACGTTGCGCATTTTGGAAGCTGTTTTTTTTAATCAAACGCGCCAAATAAATTGACATTTTGAATATATATGGACAGAATTAATCGGACGGAATATATATGGACGGAATTAATGTGCTATCATCAGATAATAGCTTCTTATGCTTTCGCCGAAAAGCCTTTTTAAAACCTGACATGTTGGTTGGATTCACAATGAGTGTAGCTTTAATTGAGTATCTTACATGTGTAATTTCATAAAAGTTTGATTTTTATAACAAATTATTTGAATTTGCCGCTCTGCATTTTCCCTGTTTTTTGGCCAAGTGGGATGCAAGCGTCCCCTATACCATAAGAAGTTAAGGTGCCTGGTCTCAACTACCACTACCTGGAGCCGTCAACTGGTCTGAGTGGAGTATGCCCGGGACTCTCCCCTTTCGAGTGCTCCATGGGGTATAAGCCTCTTCACTGCACAAGAGCAGGAGGTCAGCGTACCCTCTGCCTAGATGTTTTTCCACCACTGTTAACGTACCTGGAGAAGAGCCAGGGCGGCTATTCTCAAGACCAACTCCAGGTATCGTCGACAAGCAGACTGTCGCCGGACCCCAGCTCCCCACTACGGCAGAGGGTAAGGCTTTCCACCCGGGATCTGTCCCTTCGGGGAGTCCCGCAAGCTGTCTCACCGGGTCATTGGTCCTTTTCCCATCTCCAGAGGTCTGAGTTCCACTGCTGTCCGTCTTGTGTTACCCCGTACCCTCCGTATTCCCCCATAACCTCCATGTGTCTAGGATTAAGCCGGTGTCCTGAACTCCCCGGGTTATCCGTGGCCAGCCAGCGTATACGGTGAGACGCCTCCCTGAAGGTTCAATCATAGGGGAGGGTTTTCCGGTACCTGGTTGACTGGGAGGGTTATGACCCGGAGGAGAGGTGCTTGGTTCCTGCTAAAGACATCTTGGACCTCGCCCTCATCGCCGATTTCCACCGTGACACCCCGGTCAGCCAGGCATGACGCAAGGTAGCGTCCCTGGGGGGGATACTGTCAAGCCCGGATCAGTTTCACCTGTCCTTGTGATTGTCACCTGCCAGGTGTCGCTTATTTTCCCCAGTGGAACTTTCCATGTATCTCTGTGCCAGTTTCTATTTCCAGGGACAACTAGAGTTTTTCCCATTCTCCTGTTTTTTGCATTCTCCTTATTACTCTAGTCCTCCCCGGTTTTGACCCATGCCTGTTTCTGGACTTTGTTACCGCCTACCTGACCATTCTGCCTGCCATGACCACGAGCCTGTCTGCCACTCTGTACCTCCTGGACTCTGATCTGGCTTTGACCTTTTACCGTATCCACGACCACTCTCTTGCCTACCCCTTTGAATTAGTAGAAATTGTAAGACTCCAACCATCTCTCTCCTGTGTCTGCATTTGGGTCTTGCTTTGTGCCTTGATATCAACTTGTAAACTCACTTTTGAGAAAATGGCCTTTGAATTATTTGAAACCTAGTGAAGAGCTCTACTTTGTCTACACCAATTCAGCTTCGTTCACACCCTCTTAAGCTTTATCCCACCCATCTCGTTTCGCTGTCGGCGCGTTCAGAGCGCACAATTGGTGCTCTGGACAATTTGTTTACCCTTGGATAACATGAAAATAGCCACGCTTCTTTGCCGACATATACTGACACCGGCCATATTCAACAGGTGTTGCATTCGTAAATTCATCAGTTATTCTGCGCTCTGGCATACTTGGACTGATATTACGAACACACACGAAATGGTTACATATAGTGGAGTCTGTTAAGACATGTTGCTAGCGAGGTAGGTAAACAACGTGTAAGATCACACACGTTATGTAATGTTCGCTAGCGAGCCAGCCAGCTAATATTAGCTAGTTAAACAACAATGAACATGGTGCCAAATCATGTCCTTACTCCCCTGCATGAATCTGCTGGCAGCTAGCAAACATTAGGCTCTAATTAGCAAAGCAAATGGCTCTATGATTATCATACACAACATTAGCTACCGA
This sequence comes from Oncorhynchus gorbuscha, assembly GCF_021184085.1. Lineage (NCBI taxonomy): Eukaryota > Metazoa > Chordata > Actinopteri > Salmoniformes > Salmonidae > Oncorhynchus > Oncorhynchus gorbuscha. The sequence goes on from NC_060174.1 coordinate 40,711,106, forward strand.
GCCAGCCAACATTTGGCTCTAAATAGTCAAGCAAATGGCTCTGGGATACGAATAATAATATCATACATGTGATGTTAGCTAGGGAGCAAACGGCAAACTTTAAATAAAGACATATAGCTAGCTAGGTAAACAGCGTGTAAGATCATATGTAACATTAGCTAGGGAGCCAGCCAGCTAACGTTAGCTAGCTAACAGCACACTTTAACTTAGGCATGTTGTTAGCTAGCTAAATAACATGTAAGATCATATGCATAATGTTAGCTAGTGAGCCATCCTGATAACGTTAGCTAGTTAAACAACAATGAGCATAGTGCCTATTCATGAAGTTACTACGCCTTGCATGAATCTGCTGGTAGTGGTTTCTAACCAACTAGGTTCAATGTTAACTAGCTAACATTAGGCTCTAACTAGCCAAGCAAACGGCTCTGGGATACGAGGATGTCGTGTCCTACTTATATCAGTACTTTTGTAAGAACCTAATAATTACGAAACCTCTATTCAATCAAATTAGCAAAACATAGCAAATAAGCCATTACATTTTTTGTTAACCAAATTCGACACTCATTGACCTCGATATTAAAACTCCCAATAGGCCCCCATTAGCTCATCGGCGGCGCTGACCAGAGACCGACGTTGTCACAACCCTGCGTTGTGTAAACGGGCAGCTGCTGCCAGTTCTCTGCCTACAGTGAGCGAGACAAAACCCCAGGGGTCTCTGTGGTGGAGAAACAGGCTCAGTCTGCCACTGATGGGCATGGAGGATAATGTCTGGCAATGGAAGCTAATTACTCTAATCATTTCTCGATTCTCAGAGCAGAGCTATTTGAGGACAGAGGGAGAACCACTGTCATATGGATGTGTCTGTATTACCTGTGTCTGAGACGGGGTGTAGATAGGAGGCCAGCAGTTTTGTTGAAACTGTTATAGAGGCTCATAGCCTGATACCCTCTCACTCAGACACAAGCACGCACATACACACATAAACAAACACCAAGTGGCTCATCTTGCCATGCAGCTCTCTGTATGGGTGCAGGAATGCTATCAATGAACACATAGTTGTCGCAGAGCAGTGGAATGGGCCTTCCCATGGTCTCTGCATCTCTCTTTTCACTGCACCACAAGACACATGAATGCAACACACCACTGCTACACTGTAGCCTTACAAACTTAGAGAAAAAAATTATGTATGGTATGCAGACGTGTGTGCTATCTAAAAATCTAATTTCTGGGTAAGGAATGAAGTATCCCATTAAAATCATCAAAAAGAAAAGAAAATGGCTAATGGGATGGAGATAAAAATGGTTGCATTGGACCTCTTAAGAGCCCCTGCTTTGTCACTGCTCGGATGACTGAGGACGGGGAATGGGAGCAGGATTGGGAATGCCATGCTGAAGGTACACATCTATCAAACTCCAAGGATGAGCTGTTTTCAGTATAAATTATTTAATATTGGGCATCTGTTGCGAGTGGGCTGTTCTGTGACTGTGTCTCTGAGACTCCTAGCTAACTCTGGTTCTTCAGACAGGGTTGGTTTGTTAGCCGTTCCAGCACCACAGTGACCCCTGCTGGACAGATTGGACTGGACTGCTGGCTGAATATAACTAATGGAAGACTCACCCTCATCTATTACACTGTAGTCATAATCAAATCAGGGTCAGTATGTAGATTACATGTATTGTAGTGTGTAGTACTACATTGCTCTCAGATAATGTTAGCAATAGTGTGTGTGTGTCCCGATTAGAGTATTAGTCACGAGCACAGGATTCCAGATGCAATTGCAGGGTACAGTGAAATTCTTAAACTCAGAGCTCCAGTCAAAGAGAAGTGAATGAAACAATAACAATAATAATATACAGTGCCTTGCGAAAGTATTCGGCCCCCTTGAACTTTGCGACCTTTTGCTACATTTCAGGCTTCAAACAAAGATTAAAAAAAAACTGTATTTTTTTGTGAAGAATCAACAACAAGTGGGACACAATCATGAAGTGGAACGACATTTATTGGATATTTCAAACTTTTTTAACAAATCAAAAACTGAAAAATTGGGCGTGCAAAATTATTCAGCCCCCTTAAGTTAATACTTTGTAGCGCCACCTTTTGCTGCGATTACAGCTGTAAGTCGCTTGGGGTATGTCTCTATCAGTTTTGCACATCGAGAGACTGGATTTTTTTTTCGCATTCCTCTTTGCAAAACAGCTCGAGCTCAGTGAGGTTGGATGGAGAGCATTTGTGAACAGCAGTTTTCAGTTCTTTCAACAGATTCTCGATTGGATTCAGGTCTGGACTTTGACTTGGCCATTCTAACACCTGGATATGTTTATTTTTGAACCATTCCATTGTAGATTTTGCTTTATGTTTTGGATCATTGTCTTGTTGGAAGACAAATCTCCGTCCCAGTCTCAGGTCTTTTGCAAACTCCATCAGGTTTTCTTCCAGAATGGTCCTGTATTTGGCTCCATCCATCTTCCCATCAATTTTAACATCTTCCCTGTCCCTGCTGAAGAAAAGCAGGCCCAAACCATGATGCTGCCACCACCATGTTTGACAGTGGGGATGGTGTGTTCAGGGTGATGGGCTGTGTTGCTTTTACGCCAAACATAACGTTTTGCATTGTTGCCAAAAAGTTCAATTTTGGTTTCATCTGACCAGAGCACCTTCTTTCACATGTTTGGTGTGTCTCCCAGGTGGCTTGTGGCAAAATTTAAACAACACTTTTTATGGATATCTTTAAGAAATGGCTTTCTTCTTGCCACTCTTCTATAAAGGCCAGATTTGTGCAATATACGACTGATTGTTGTCCTATGGACAGAGTCTCCCACCTCAGCTGTAGATCTCTGCAGTTCATCCAGAGTGATCATGGGCCTCTTGGCTGCATCTCTGATCAGTCTTCTCCTTGTATGAGCTGAAAGTTTAGAGGGACGGCCAGGTCTTGGTAGATTTGCAGTGGTCTGATACTCCTTCCATTTCAATATAATCGCTTGCACAGTGCTCCTTGGGATGTTTAAAGCTTGGGAAATATTTTTGTATCCAAATCCGGCTTTAAACTTCTTCACAACAGTATCTCGGACCTTACAACTGTAACCATGATAAATGTGCATTGGGGAGTCTCTAAATGTCCATAGGGGGAACATGTAGTTGACAAGTGGTGGCTATTCCATGATGCTCCTATACTGTCAGCGCAAGCTGGAAGAACAGGCCGTGGCTCGGGTGAGGGGTCCCAGATGATCTTCTTGTCCTTCCTGCGACACCTGGTGTTGTAGGTGTGCTGGAGGGCAGGCAGTGTGCACCCAATGGTGTGTTCGGCTGAGCGTACCACCCTCTGTAGAGTCTTGCGGTCAGCGGCAGTGGAGTTGCCGTACCAAGCTGTGATGCAGCCCGAAAGTATGCCCTTGATGGTGCTCCTGTAGAACACTGTGAGGGCCCTCGGGGACAGGCCAAATTTCTTCAGCCTCCTGAGGTTGAAGAGTGGCTGTCGTGCCTTCTTCACCACCGTGTCTGTGTGGTTTTGCCATTTTAGCTCCTCTGAGATGTGTACGCCGGGTCAGGATGTGACTACCTTCACCACCTGGGGGCGGCCCGTCTAGAAGTCCAGGACTCAGATGGACAGGACCCAGTTGCATAGGTCGGTCTGTACAAACAAGATTGTTGATTAAAAGCATAACACATCTCTCTCAGCAATCAATTCAATAGTTAATGAAGCTATTATATTTAAAAGCTGCACATTTAAACTAACATAACCAAGATAAATTAAAATGGAATCTTCTCATCAGACTCCAAGTAAGACTTAAAATGGCCTCATTTTCAACAAGCGCCCAGGATATAACCACTCATTAGACCTACAGACATTACTTAAACTTGTCTAAAGTACCACATAATCATTGTTATTCGCATCAAGGAAGGACAAAATACAATATTTCAGTTTTTTAGTCCTCATGCAGCGCCTCTAAAATGATTGACGTCATGTTCTTTGTCTTAGTACTTTAGAGAACTTCTCAATATTACTCCAATGGTAGCTGACAAACCAACATTTAAGAGCAGAGATTTGATCAAATGTGACCTCTCTCAGCCAGATGTGTAATTGGGGCTTGGGGCATCTATCAGCAGTATGAATATGGGGGGGGGGATAGAAGTTGTCAGTTGGATGTCTCAGCCATGTACTGGTACTGGATTTACACCACTGCCCAACAGCTTTGAGAAACCTTGCATCATGTTTTTCAAATATGTATTTTTCTCATTTAGTTTGAAAGTGAAAGGCTTGCCAGTCAAGCATGAAATTAATCAAATCCTTTTGCCTTTCGGCTCAATTCTGATTTCTTATTGTAATATTAACTCAATTTTTCACCTTTTTAAATTGAACATTCCCTGTAGTTTTAGGGGTTGTAGTTCTCAGGGAAGTATGTCTGAGGAAAGTAAGTGTGAAATGTTATTATCTTAGTTGTGTTGCTCATAATGTTTTGAGATAGTTTACAGACAGTTTTGGGTCAAGTGTATGTCTACCAGTGGAGGCCTCTCAGAGGAGGAAGGGGAGGACCATATACCTCAGTGAATTTCATAAAAATAGTGAAACATTAGTGATACATTTTAGATAATTATACTAAATATATTCACGTCAACAAATAATTGATTTAAAACACACTTTTGCAATGAGGGGCTTCAGTAATCTCAACAGCACTCTGCAGGTGTAGCTGGAGGACAGCTAGTTTCCTCTTCTGGGTACATTGACTTCAATCCAAAACCTAGAAAGTTAGTGGTTCTCACCCCCTTACACAGTACTAGTACTTAGGTTTGGAACATGTCCTCCAACCATCATATACGAGCTCTTACAGCATGAACTGTGATGTTGTCCACCCAATCAAAGGATCAGAGAATGAATCTAGCACTGAAAGCATAAGCTATCTAGCTAGCACTGCAGTGCATACATAATTTGTGGTGAGTAATTTACATTTACATTACATTTAAGTCATTTAGCAGACGCTCTTATCCAGAGCACTTACTTGACTCAAAGAGAGAGAAAGACAAGTTAAACAGTTTTGAATAAATCAATAAACAGCAAGATAAATATATTTAAATATGTTTTTTACTTCCACTTACTTAGCTAGCAAATGAGGTTAGGTAGCTATTTTAGCCTACTCAAACACTCAGCTCAAACAGATGCTATGTTACCTTGCTTGCTAAAGCTATTCAACACTGGAACTCTTCCAGTGCAAGGTAAGCTTTTGGTTTTATTAATTTATTGCCACCAGGAACTACCTGTTTAACTGCACTGCATGATTGTAGCGGGTTTACTAACATGTTAGTTCTAGTAGATGTGTTGTTGACTTTACGTTAGCTTATATGGTGACAACAATGTAGGCTGTGTATGGCGGATATGATATGAAAGTTTGGCTTGGAAAGTGTTTGCCTGGTCAGAGACCACTGATGTGTTGTGCTCTGAAATCCACAAGTGAAGGGAAAAGGTGAGAGGAGGAGAGCGCGTAGATGCAGAAAGGATTTATACAACAATCTGTCTGTGTGTGATCAGGGATGTATTCAATCCGCCAATTCTGTTGAAAACCATTTCTTAAACGGAAGCAAACAGCACGAAACATACCTAACATACCTAACTCTCGTTTGCAACTGTTTCACTAATGATTACACCCTAGATCAGCTAGATGCAGGCAAGAATGTGCAAGGCGGTATTGAATATGTCAATGTCTGTCACCTTTATGACTGAAATTTCTCTTGACCTGTTGTAAACTTTCATTCAGAGGCTAGGTTTTAGCAACCTTGTGATGGGTATAGGGAAAATGTGAGTATCATATGGTACGTAGCCTAAACCTATTAATGTTACATTGAGCTGGGTGAATGGAATATGAATGAGTCATCCAATATGCTGTAATAGAAATAAGTTCATGCTCAGAAAAAAATAATCGTTCTCCCTCATCTTAAACGGCACTGACTGCCACTGATGTCTCCCTTTAATTGTTGGAATAACCTAAAATGTAGAACGTAGGCAGTGTGAACCAGATCTATGTACAGTATCATATCTGGCATGTTAAAGACACATTCACAACAACAGCATAGTAAACTACTGTTGACAGCATCACCAGTTACCCATCATGTTGTTTTGATTGGTAGATTGTGGTCTACAGCGAGTGAGTAACATGTACTACCGCACATTGCCTCTGTACTGGTACCCCCTGTATATAGCCTCGTTATTGTCAATTTCTTGTTACTTTTTGATATATTTATATATATTTTTTTACTTTATTTTATTTAGTAAATATTGTATTAACTTTATTTATTGAAATGCTTTGTTGGTTAAAGGGCTTATAAGTCAGCTTTTCACACTAACGTCTACTACACCTGTTGAATTTAGTGCATATGACGTTTTTTTTTTGAGTGAGTCCATCAAGGGGAAGAGAATTTGACATGGTGAAAAATGAAACAACTTAGCTCATTACTGTATTTTGATTGTGGTATCAGATAATGATCAGTTATAGGACAAGACAACTTCCCAATACATCACTAGCATTCCTGCCCTCCCTTTCTGAGCTGCGGGGGCTTTGCAATGAAGGCCAGGCAAATGAATGCTCAATGGGAGGAACACTCCCGAAATACTAATTATCTCACATTTGACTGCGATGTGCCATTGGATATTGACTACATTATTCTCTCTGCAGGGTCTCCAAAATGTTATTTTGCTACCAGACTAACATTCTTTTCAGGGAGAACAGAAAAAATGTCTCCCAAACAACTCAGCCGCCATCGGCACACTAATTGGGTTGCATATTTGTGTGCAGATAATATTTCTAAATCAATTTTTGATGGAACTTCAGACGACGTGACAGAGTGGAATGAGGGGGAGTATATTTAAGGATGAAGAGAGAGAAAATCAAAATAGCATGTAAACAAGCACCCTCCATTGACATGAAAGAGCAGATTATTTTCTAGGGATAGGGAGGCTCATCCCGCTGACGAGGTGAATAAGTTCAAGCTTGGGCTTTATTTGTTCTTTAGGCTTTGTTTTTTCCAGAAATGGCTTTGGAGAGTCAAGCTGTAATGTAAAAAATAAATACAAAACAGTGCTCGTCTCCCGCTCTCTCGAACGACTCTTCAGTTATGACTTTGACTGGATTGGGTCGCCGTGCTGTTTGTCTTGATCTAAATTTACATCTAACACTTATCCGGGGTAACGACTCTGTCTTATATAAGGTCAAAGAGAGAGTGGCAACCAAAATTACATTAGATGTAAGTTGAATAAGAAATAACCTGAGTAGCCACTTCACTGTGTCTAAAATGTTTTACTCTTTCACATAACTTTCTAGCCTTTTTGAAAGCTTGAGAAGATTATGTAATCTCACCTGTCAGACACTGTATACTAGATCTTCACCATTGTCGTATATGACATCACTTCATACAGTTTAGTAGTCAAACTCCCATATATGGCCTAGGCCTACATGTCATTTTGCCGTGATCGAACATTCATGTTATTCTTCTTGTCACACAGAGAGGAGTCAAGTACATGTCATTTGTTTGCTCTTGGCCTGTCTCACTCCACTAGCGTGGGCAGATCACCTCTGCAGTCGCTCCCACTGTGGACTGATGTATAGTGCTCACGTTCACACCATTATTTATCTGTTTCTGTGCACACTGTATTTTCATCTATGTGCTTTTACCCTATAAGCCTCTACCATGTATCCCTCAAAAGAAGGGATAGTAGAGACTAATGAGACAGAAACAACGACAAAATCATATATTCTCATCCTCGGACTGTATTTAATGGACAGTCTCCCCACATCTTAACACAAAGTGATGAGCTGTTTACTCATCCGTCTTTATATAGGAAACACACATTTGCAATGCACAATCGCCATAGACCACTTGTCAGATGCCTTTTGTTAAGTGTGTTGATAAACAGCAGAGCCGATTGAGACCAGGGTCTCGTTTTCAAAAATGTATACATGAATATTCCAATAAAAATATTGAACAAATAAAAACTACAGGTTACAAAAATACAGTACCAGTCAAAAGTTCGAACACCTACTCATTCAGGGTTTTACTGTATTTAAAAAAATATTTTCTACATTGTACAATAGTAGTGAAGACATCAACTATGAAATAACACATCTGGAAACATTGGTAACCAAAAGTGTTAAACAAATCAAAATATACTTGAGTTTCTTCAAAGTAGCCACCCTTTGCCTTGATGACAGCTTTGCACACACTTGGCATTCTCTCAACCAGCTTAACCTGGAATGCTTTTCTAAATGTCTTGAAGGAGTTCCCACATATGCTGAACCCTTGTTGGCTGCTTTTCCTTCACTCTGCAGTCCAACTCATCCCAAACCATCTCAATTGGGTTGATTGTAGAGGCCAGGTCATCTGATGCAGCACTCCATCACTCTCCTTCTTGGTAAAATAGCCCTTACACAGCCTGGAGGTGTGTTGGGTCATTGTCCTGTTAAAAAACAAATGATAGTCCCACTAATCACAAACCAGATGGGAAGACATATGACTGCAGAATGCTGTGGCAGCAATGCTGGTTAACATTTTTGGGATAGGGGGCAGCATTTTCACTTTTGCATGAATAGCGTGCCCAGAGTGAACTGCCTCCTACTCTGTCCCAGATGCTAATATATGCATACTATTAGTATTGGATAGAAAACACTCTGTTTTGAATGATGTCTGTGAGTATAACTGAACTCATATGGCAGGCGAAAACCTGAGAAAAATCCAACTAGGAAGTGGGACATCTGAGGTGTGTAGTTTTTCAAAGCTTGGCCTACCAAATACACATTGAGATATGGATGAGGTTGCACTTCCTAAGGCTTCCACTAGATGTCAACCGTCTTTTGAAACTTGAATGAGGATTCTACAATAAAGGAGGGGCTCATGAGACTTCTTTGAGTCAGTGGTCTGGCAGAAAGCCTTGGTCTCATGACGTCTGCTCCCGACAGAGTTACCTCGCGGTCCAGTGCTTTTTCTGAAGATAAAGGAATTCTCCGGTTGGAACATTATTGATGTTTTATGTTAAAAGCATCCTAACAATTGATTCCATACATCGTTTGACATGTTTCTAAAGGACTGTAAAATAACCTTTTGAGTTTTTGTCTGGATGAAGTGCCTGCACCTCATGAAGATGGATTAATGGGTTGAACACGCTAACAACAAGTGGATATTTGGACATACATTATGGAACAAATTAGTCATTTATTGTCAAACTGGGATTCCTGGAAGTGCCTTCTGATGAAGATCAAAGGTAAGTGAATATTTATGGTGTTGTTTCTAACTTTGTTGATTCCAAAATGACGGATATTACTCTGGCTGTTTTGGGTTCTGAGCGCCGTTCTCAGATTATGCTTTTTTTTATTATCTGACACAGCCGTTGCATTAAGGAGAAGTGTAGCTTTAATTCTGTGAATATCAATATTTAGTATGAGTATTTCTGCAAAGTCACCGGATGTTTTGGAATCAAAACATTACTGCACCTAACGTGCCAATGTAAATTGAGATTTTTGGATATAAATATGCACATTATTTAACAAAACATACATGTTTTCATGATGTCCTATGAGTGTCATCTGTTGATCGTCAAAGGTTAGTGATTCATTTGATCTATATTTCTGCTTTTTGTGACTTTTTGACTATATTTGGCTGGAAAAATGGCTGTGTTTTTTTCCGACTTGGCTATGAACTAACATAATCATAAGTTGCGCTTTTACTGTAAAGCATTTTTTAAATTGGACATGATGGGCAGATTAACAAGTTGTGTATCTTTCATTTGCTGTATTGGACATGTTAATGTGTGAAAGTTACATATTTAATAAATATATTTTTGAATTTCGCACGCTGCCTTTTCAGCGGAATGTTGTCGAGGGGTTCAGCTAGCAGACCATGCACACACCATCACACCTCCTCCTCCATGCTTCACGGTGAGAACCACACATGTGGAGATCATCCGTTCACCTACTCTGAATCTCACAAAGACAGCAGTTGGAACCAAAAATCTCAAATTTGGACACCTCAGACCAAAGGACAGATTTCCACCGGTATAATGTCCATTGCTAGTGTTTCTTGGCCGAAGCATGTCTTTTCTTATTATTGGTGTCCTGGTGTCTTTACAGAAATTTGACCATGAAGGCCTGATTCACGCAGTCTCCTCTGAACAGTTCATGTTGAGATGTGTCTGTTAAATTAACTCTGAAGCATTTATTTGTGTAACGTTTGTCTTTGGGAAAAGGAGAGGAGGACCAAAGTGCAGCAGGGTACATATCCATAATACTTTTAATTAAGAATGACTACCCAAACAAAACGATAAACGAACAGTTCTGACACGTGCAACAAACACTAACAGGAGATAACTACCCACAAATCATAGTGGGAAAACAGGCTACCTAAGTATGGTTCTCAATCAGAGACAACGATCGACAGCTGCTTCTGATTGCGAACCATACCAGGCCAAACACAGAAATAAAAACCTAGAACAAAAACATAGAATACCCACCCCAACTCATGCCCTGACCAAACTAAAACAGAGACATAAAAAAAGGAACTAAGGTCAGGACGTGACAGTACCCCCCCCCCCCCAAAGGTGCAGACTCCGGCCGCAAAACCTAATCCCATAGGGGAGGGTCTGGGCGGGCATCTGTCCGCGGTGGCGGCTCTGGCGCGGGACGTGGACCCGACTCCACCATAGTCTTGGCGCCTTTGGAGTGGCGACCCTGCCGTCGACCTCGGACTGGGGACCCTTGTAGCGGGCCCCGAATAGACGGGAGACTCTGGCAGCGCCAAAGTGAAGGGCGGCTCTGGCAGCTCCTGCCTGACGGGCTGCAATTTTTGAGGCTGGTAACTCTAATAAACATATACTTTGCAGTAGAGGTAACTCTGGGTATTACAGTCCTGTGGTGGTCCTCATGAGATCCAGTTTCATCAAAGTGCTTGATGGTTTTTGTGACAGCACTTGAAGAATCTTTCAAAGTTCTTAAGTTTTCGCATTGACTGACCTTCATGCCTTAAAGGAATGATGGAGTGTCATTTCTCTTTGCTAATTTGAGCTGTTCTTGCCATAATATGGACTTGGTCTTTTACCAAATAGGGCTATCTTCTGTATACACACACACACCCCACCTTGTCACAACACAACTGATTGGCTCAAATGCATTAATAAGGTGGAAAGAAGTTCCACAAATTAACTTTAAAGAAGGCACATCTGTTAATTGAAATGCATTCCAGTTGACTACCTCATGAAGCTGGTTGAGAGAATGTGCAAAGCTGTCATGAAGGCAAAGGGTGGCTATTTGAAGAATCTCAAATATAAAATATATTGATGTGTTTAGCACATGATTCCATGTCTTTTCATAGTTTTGATGTCTTCACTATTATTCGACAATGTAGAAAATAGTGAAAATAAAGAGAAAACCCTTGAATGAGTAGGTGTTATGGTGTAAAATTTCAAGATTATGTTATAATACTTTTATTGCATCAAATGGTTGAAGATCCCTTGGGTTGTGCCGTGGCGGAGATCTTTGTGGGCTATACTCGGCCTTGTCTCAGGATGGTAAGTTGGTGGTTGAAGATATCCCTCTAGTGGTGTGGGGGCTGTGCTTTTGCAAATTGGGTGGGGTTATATCCTTCCTGTTTGGCCCTGTCCGGGGGTGTCATCGGATTGGGCCACAGTGTCTCCTGACCCCTCCTGTCTCAGCCTCCAGTATTTATGCTGCAGTAGTTTGTGTCGGGGGGCTAGGGTCAGTTTGTTATATCTGGAGTACTTCTATCTTGTCCTGTGTGAATTTAAGTATGCTCTCTCTAATTCGCTCTTTCTCTCAGAGGACCTGAGCCCTAGGACAATGCCTCAGGACTACCTGACATGATGACTCCTTGCTGTCCACAGTGAACCTGGCCGTGCTGCTGCTCCAGTTTCAACTGTTCTGCCTGTGATTATTATTATTATTTGACCATGCTGGTCATTTATGGACATTTGAACATCTGGGCCATGTTCTGTTATTATCTCCACCCGGCACAGCCAGAAGAGGACTGGCCACCCCACATAGCCTGGTTCCTCTTTAGGTTTCTTCCTAGGTTTTGGCCTTTCTAGTGAGGTTTTCCTAGCCACCGTGCTTCTACACCTGCATTACTTGCTGTTTGGGGTTTTAGGCTGGGTTTCTGTACAGCACTTTAAGATATCAGCTGATGTACGAAGGGATATATAAATACATTTGATTTGATTTGTTTTATGCAACAGAATAGAGTATTCTTATCACTACTGTGTGTCTGTTCTATTGAGGATGGGCCTCTGGGAGATGACACTGACAGGAGATGTACGATGTCTTTTGAGTGTTAAAACCTAAAGAGCATGAGTTAATGGTTCTGTTCTATACGGGACCAGACACTGGTCTTTACACAATGAAAAAAACTGTTGACACAGCAGATACCTATAATACATAGTAGACAGTATCTTTCATACAAATCTTGTTCCCCATTCTATATATCTGTTGTTCGTCCTGTAGGTTGAAAGGTGCTCAACTTTTTACTATCATTCTTTATTTCATTTATCTTTGTTTCATAGTATAGTTTCTTCTTTTTATTCAGTTTAGTCACATTATTTCTCATTGGTTGTGCAGCCATACATATTTGCCATTCCTTTTGCCTTATCCCTCTCAACCATACATCTCTGCATGTCTGGCAGACATATCAGTGTGGATGACGGATCACCACCTCAAGCTGAACCTCGGCAAGACGGAGCTGCTCTTCCTCCCGGGGAAGGACTGCCCGTTCCATGATCTCGCCATCACGGTTGACAACTCCATTGTGTCCTCCTCCCAGAGCGCTAAGAACCTTGGCGTGATCCTGGACAACACCCTGACGTTCTCAACTAACATCAAGGCGGTGGCCGTGGCCCGTTCCTGTAGGTTCATGCTCTACAACATCCGCAGAGTACGACCCTGCCTCACACAGGAAGCGGCGCAGGTCCTAATCCAGGCACTTGTCATCTCCCGTCTGGATTACTGCAACTCGCTGTTGGCTGGGCTCCCTGCCTGTGCCATTAAACCCCTTCAACTCATCTAGAACGCCGCAGCCCGTCTGGTGTTCAACCTTCCCAAGTTCTCTCACGTCACCCCGCTCCTCCGTTCTCTCCACTGGCTTCCAGTTGAAGCTCGCATCCGCTACAAGACCATGGTGCTTGCCTACGGAGCTGTGAGGGGAACGGCACCTCAGTACCTCCAGGCTCTGGTCAGGCCCTACACCCAAACAAGGGCACTGCGTTCATCCACCTCTGGCCTGCTCGCCTCCCTACCACTGAGGAAGCACAGCTCCCGCTCAGCCCAGTCAAAACTGTTCGCTGCTCTGGCCCCCCAATGGTGGAACAAACTCCCTCACGACGCCAGGACAGCGGAGTCAATCACCACCTTCCGGAGACACCTGAAACCCCACCTCTTTAAGGAATACCTAGGATAGGATAAGTAATCCCTCTCACCCCCCCTTTAAGATTTAGATGCACTATTGTAAAGTGACTGTTCCACTGGATGTCATAAGGTGAATGCACCAATTTGTAAGTCGCTCTGGATAAGAGCGTCTGCTAAATGACTTAAATGTAATGTAAATGTAATACACCTTTTCAATTTCTCATCAATCCACAGGGATTTAACAGTTTTCTTAATGGGTGCATGCTTATGAACATCTGGAAGAAGCAGTTTCATAAATGTGTCAAGTGCAGTGTCTGTTTGCTCCTCATTACACACCATGTACCAACAGATATGCTTTACATCAATACTATATACTATGTTATATAAAACTTTGGTTTTCCTAGATATTGCTACTATATTGTGATCACTACATCTGATGGATCTGGATACTGCTTTCATGCACATTTCTGCAGCATTGTTAAGATGTGATCAATGCATGTTGAGGATTTCCTTCCTGTGCTGTTTGTAACTAGCCTCATGGGTTGACTGATAACCTGAACCAGGTTGCAGGCACTAGTTACAATTGTAAGCTTTTTTTCGTGTGTGTTTATATTCTGTTTAATAGGACATGTAGCCAATTTGACATGATGTGCACTTCTGACATTCACCTTTTCATGTTTATTCAAATACTTTTCATTCAAATCCATATGGTTTGGTTCCAATACTTCATAATCAAATGGTAGGTCCAGGTATTAACTGAAAATGCGCTATATGTTTGGGTTTTTCCCTGTAAACGCAGAGCAGATTCTTAGTGGGTTGGAAAGGACTTGGAGCACCGGAGTGGTACGCATGCAACAGTTTAAATGTGTCAAAAAATAAATGCACCTTGATGTCTTATGTTGCCTGGATATGACAGACACGTCAAAACCGTATTCTTTCTGATTTTTGACTGTTTTGCCAAATTGTGACCGCAGGTCTCGGATGAGAAACAGTCACTTAACCAACTGAGCCACAAACAGTCTTAACCAACTGTGTAGCAAAACAGTCACTTGAAAAACAGTTGTCAGAGCCACAAACAGTCACTTAACCAACTGAGCCACAAACAGTCACTTAACCAACTGAGCCACAAACCAGGTCTCCAACTGAGCCACAAACAGTCACTTAACCAACTGAGAAAACAGTCACTTAACCAACTGAGCCACAAACAGTCACTTAACCAACTGAGCCACAAACAGTCACTTAACCAACTGAGCCACAAACAGTCACTTAACCAACTGAGCCACAAACAGTCACTTAACCAACTGAGCCACAAACAGTCACTTAACCAACTGAGCCACAAACAGTCACTTAACCAACTGAGCCACAAACAGTCACTTAACCAACTGAGCCACAAACAGTCACTTAACCAACTGAGCCACAAACAGTCACTTAACCAACTGAGCCACAAACAGTCACTTAACCAACTGAGCCACGAATAGTTGGCAGAACCCAGAAGATGAGGCAGACACAGCAGTACTTGAGACGGTGTATTTAATGAAGTAAAAAGTGAAGTTCTTCAGGAAAACCAACTGAGCTGTCACTAACCAACTGAGCCACAAACAGTCACTAACCAACTAACCAACTGACATGTAACTCCACAACCTCAAAAGGAATTCCACAAGAACAAAGGTAATCCTCCAAGACAAAAAGGTAAATCCACAAGGTGGAAGGTATAGCACAAAAAGCCTCAAAAAAATACTCAAAAACAAACAAAGAACAAAAAACAGAATTCCACAAGAGAGTCCACCGGGATCAACAAGAGTTCACAGAGAACTAGGGCTGGGTGCTAACATACAAACACAGAGCAAATAACTGAGGAAAACTAAGGGTTTAAATACAATCAGGGGAAACGAGGCACAGGTGCAAATAATAATGGGGATCAAGGGAAAACAAAAGGTCAAAAAGCACAATGGGGGCATCTAGTGACCAAAAACCGGAACAACCCTGGCCAAATCCTGACAGAAATGGTGCCTTTAACAATGGATAATTGATTTGATAGAGACCTAGAGCTAGAAAATGGTATATCATGCATTACAGTTGGGAAACAGTGGTAAAATAATAAACTTGTATCCTCAATTTTGAGAAAATGGCCTTTGAATGTTTTTGCTACACCTACTGGAGAGCTCTTCTTTGTCTACACCCATCGTTCACACCATCTTAAACTTTAACCCCACCCATCTCTTTAAGGAGGTTAGAGCGCACACTGGGCGCTCTGGCCGAGGAGTTGGGTTGATCCAGGCGTTCTGTCCTAACAGCAGTCAAGCACCCAAGCTAACGTTGGCTAGCTTGCTAGCTACGTCCAGACACAAATGTGAGAACAGCTCACTCTGACCATTTTTCTCACCCTAGCAGAGCTAGTTAGGCTGTTTTTATGTTAACCAGAGCATTGGGGAACTGCAACTGTGTTACTGGCAACAATTTAACCTCTAGGGTACGTGGGATGCTAGCGTCCCATCTGGCCAACATCGAGTGAGGTTGCAGAGCGCCAAATTCAATTACAGAAACAAAACACATTTGACATAGTTTTAAAGATTAACTTCTTGTTAATTCTTGCGACTATCAATCCCGGATCTGGGAGCGTAATCATAGCCTCAAACGAATTAGCATAACGCAGCGGACATAAATCTTCCTATTCATGAAAATCAAAAATGAAATATATTGACACAGCTTAGCCTTTTGTTAATCAAACTGTCATCTCAGATTTTCAAAATATGCTTTACAGCCAACACTAGACAATCATTTGTGTAAGTTTATCATGACATAATGCTATGCTAGGCTCTGCTGGCAGCAGGCAACATTTTCACGAAAATAAGAAAAGCAATCAAATTAAATAATTTACCTTTGAAGAACTTCGGATGTTTTCACTCAGGAGACTCCCAGTTAGATAGCAAATGTTCCTTTTTTCCAAAAATATTATTTTTGTAGGCAAAATAGCTTCCGTTTGTTCGTCACATTTGGCTGAGAAATCGACAGGAAAATGCAGTCACTACAACGCCAAACCTTTTTGCAAATTAGCTCCATAATATCGACAGAAACATGGCAAACGTTGTTTAGAATCAATCCTCAAGGTGTTAACATATCTATTAGATAATATATCTGTCGATACAATTGAACATACCTAGCCCAGTTGACAAATTATTACAAACAGTAACCAGCCAAGCAGAAGCGTTACAAAACTCAGAAATAGAGATAAAATTTACGCCTTACCTTTGATGATCTTCATTAATCAGAAGACATTCATTTACTCAATAAATGTCCTTTTGTCCGATGAAGTCTCTTTATATCCAAAAACAAATCAAATCAAATTTATTTATATAGCCCTTCGTACATCAGCTGATATCTCAAAGTGCTGTACAGAAACCCAGCCTAAAACCCCAAACAGCAAACAATGCAGGTGTAAAAGCACGGTGGCTAGGAAAAACTCCCTAGAAAGGCCAAAACCTAGGAAGAAACCTAGAGAGGAACCGGGCTATGTGGGGTGGCCAGTCCTCTTCTGGCTGTGCCGGGTAGAGATTATAACAGAACATGACCAAGATGTTCAAATGTTCATAAATGACCAGCATGGTCAAATAATAATAAGGCAGAACAGTTGAAACTGGAGCAGCAGCACAGTCAGGTGGACTGGGGACAGCAAGGAGCCATCATGTCAGGTAGTCCTGGGGCACGGTCCTAGGGCTCAGGTCAGTTGAAACTGGAGCAGGAGCATGGCCAGGTGGACTGGGGACAGCAAGGAGTCCTCATGTCAGGTAGTCCTGGGACATGGTCCTAGGGCCGAGGCCAGTTGAAACTGGAGCAGCAGCATGGCCAGGTGGACTGGGGACAGCAAGGAGTCATCATGTCAGGTAGTCCTGGGGCATGGTCCTAGGGCTCAGGTCCTCCGAGAGAGAGAAAGAAAGAGAAGGAGAGAATTAGAGAACGCACACTTAGATTCACACAGGACACCGAATAGGACAGGAGAAGTACTCCAGATAAACAAACTGACCCTAGCCCCCCGACACAAACTACTGCAGCATAAATACTGGAGGCTGAGACAGGAGGGGTCAGGAGACACTGTGGCCCCATCCGAGGACACCCCCGGACAGGGCCAAACAGGAAGGATATAACCCCACCCACTTTGCCAAAGCACAGCCCCCAAACCCTGTTTTCTTCAGTAATCCACAGGCTCAAACTCAGTCAAAACAATCAGACAAAAAAATCCAAATTGTAGCCGTAAAGTTCATAGAAACATGTCAAACGATGTTTCTATTCAACCCTCAGGTTGGTTGTTAGCCTACATGATCTACTGTATAATATTTCAACCGGACAATAAAGTCAATATAAAAGGTAAACAAGAAATGCACATGCACCTGAAAAAACTCTGCGTCACATTAGGGTCCTCTCATTCAGACTGGTTTTACTCCCTCATTTATAAGAATACAAGCCTGAAACTGTTTCTAAAGACTGTTGACATCTAGTGGAAGGCATAGAAACTGCAAATGGCGTCCTAAGTCAATGGATACTATAATGTCATTGAATAGAAAACTACAAAACCAACAACAAAAAAACTACTTCCTGAATGGATTTTTCTCCGTTCTTTGCCTGCTAAATCAGTTCTGTTATACTCAGACACTATTTTAACAGTTTGAAACTTTAGAGTGTTTTCTATCCAAATCTACCAGTTACTTGCATATCATATATTTTGGGCCCAAATAGCAAACCGTTAAATTTGGCCATGATTTTCATCCAAAATTCCGAATGCTGTCCCCTACCCTAGAGAGGTTAATTACATTTTTTGACAAAGTTTACTGACACTGGTCATATTCAATGGGTGTTAAGTGTTCGTAAATTCGTCAGTTTGCGAATTTACCACCTACGTCTATCAACAGTTGTCACAGTGAACATTCTATTGAAATGGTTACTTGCACAGTCGAGTCTTTTGTTAAGACCTAGCTAAACAATGAACCATAATCCCAACTCATGGCATTACTACCCTGCATGAATCTGCAGGTAGCTAACCAACAAGGTTAAATGTTAGCTAGCAAACATTAGGCTACAACAAGCAAAGCAAATGGCTCAGAGAAACTAATATTACTACACAGATTATACACACAACGTTAGCTAGCTATCTAACAGTACACTTTAAATTCTGTACTGCAGAATGCCTGTGGCATACTGCACTAACATCGAATAGTCCCCACAGTATGCAAATTTTCAGAGAAGTCAGGAACACAGTCAGCTAGAAAATTAAAGGAAGCTTTTTCAAACAGAAATTTGCATCCTGCAGCACTAATTCCAAAAGTTTTGGACACTGTAAAGTACATGGAGAATAAGAGCACCTCCTCCCAGCTGCCCACTGCACTAAGGCTAGGAAACACTGTCATCACCGATAAATCCACGATAATCGAGAATTTCAAGAAGCATTTTACTACGGCTGGCCATGCTTTCCACTTGGCTACCCCAACCAACAGCTCTGCACCCGCCGCAGCAACTCCCCCCCCCCCCAACACACACTTTTGGATCCCTAGAAATCAGCTGGGCTAGATAATCTGGACCCTCTCTCCTACAATTATCTGCTGCCATTGTTGCAACCCGTATTTCTAGTCTGTTCAACCTCTTTCTTATCGCAAGAGATTCCTAAAGATTGGAAAGCTGCAGAAGTCATCCCCCTCGTCAAAGGGGGAGACATTCAAGATACATGCATTTACAGACCTATCCATCCTGCCTAGCCTTTCCTTTCCTGTCTTCGAAAGACAAGTGAACAAACAGATCACTGACCATTTCGATTCCCACTGTATCTTCTCCGCTATGCCATACGGTTTCCGAGCTGGTCACAGGTGCACCTCAGGCATGCTGAAGGTCCTAAACAATATCATAACCGCCATCGAAAAAAGACCCGTACTGTGCAGCTGTTTTCATCGACCTGGCCAAGGCTTTCGAATCTGTCAATCACCATATTCTTATCGGTAGACTCAACAGCCTTGGTTTCCCTAATGACTTCCTCGTCTGGTTCACCAACTACTTCTCAGATAAATTTCAGTGTGCCAAATCGGAGGGCTTGTTGTCCAGACCTCCAGTCTCTATGGGGGTCAGGGTTCAATTCTCAGGTCGACTCTTTTCTCTGTATATATCAAATGATGTCGCTCTTGCTGCTGGTGATTCTTTGATCCAGGTCTACGCAGACGACACCATTCTTTATATATCTGGCTCTTCATTGGACACTGTTAACAAACCTCCAAACAAGCTTCAATGCCATACAACACTCTGTCCGTGGCCTCCAACTGCTCATAAATACTAGTAAAACTAAATGCATGCTCTTCAACCGATTGCTGCCCGCACCAGCCCACCCGACTAGCATCACTACTTTGTACGGTTCTGACTTAGAATGTGGACAACTATAAATACCTAGGTTTCTGGTTAGACTGCAAACTCTCCTTCCAGACTCATATTAAGCATATCCAATCCAAAATTAAATCTAGAATAGACTTCCTATTTCGCAACAAAGCCTCCTTCACTCATGCTGCCAAAAATACCCTCGTAAAACTGACTATGCTGGCGATGTAATTTACAAAATAGCCTCCAACACTCTACTCAGCAAATTGGATGCAGTCTATCACAGTGCCATCCGTTTTGTCACCAAAGTTCCATATACTACCCACCACTGCGACCTGTATGCTCTCGTTGGCTGGAACTCGCTACATATTCGTCCTCAAACCCACTGTATATCAATTATTTTATACCTACAGGGGTCCTAAAATTCTAAGTAAAATAATTTACCTAAATGATCCATATTCAAGCTTAGTAGAATCCCCCCTTAATATTAATGATGACCTTTTGATACTGTCATGCCTGCTCCCGCTCCCCCATCCCTGGCGCTTGAAGGTGACAGGCTCCCAAGCATTATGCACTCCTGCATTTCTCCGTCACGCGCATCAGCGATTATTGGACTCACCTGCACTCAATCACCAGTGTCATTACCTCCCCTATATCTGTCTGTACCCAAGCTCTGTTCCTGTCACGTCTGCCCCCCCCCCTTGAGGGCGCCAGGCTGCCTGCATCACTCATTCCTATCATCTATTACGCACACCTGCCTTCCCTCGTCACACGCATCAGAGATATTGGACTCACCTGGACTCACTTATCACCTGTTAATTTCCTCCCCTATATTTTTCAGTTTCCAGATCTGTTGCCCGCTGCTGCATTGTATTGTTTTGGTCTTTAGTATTAGTTTGCTGACGCTGTTTCTATGTCCATCTTTATTAAATGTTTTACTCCCCGTACCTGCTTTGTTTCTCTAGCGTCATCTCATGTGACCGTTCCCTGCTTCAGGATTAATGGTTGTTTGTCTTTGCATACCCGGTTTGCCCGGTTTGCATACCCTGTTTGATGTCTAACATATTAAATGTTCTACTCCCCATACCTGCCTCTCTTCTCCAGCGTTGGTCCTTACAGATACAGGATGCACTGATGAGTATTTAAACTGTCACCTGTTATAAAACGAAGAGTGCTATGGTAGACAGCATCCAAAGGTTTATGAGTAGTGGCTGTTGAATTCTGGTAAATGGTGTCACCATACTCAAGAACTGGCAGGAAAGTTGATGTTACAATCTGCTTCCTGCTGTTTAGGGAGTGATGTATCTATTTCTAAAAAAGAGGCCCACTTTAAATCTTAACTTTTTAACTAACTCATAAGTATGTTTTAAATACTGTTAATTAAAATGTTAATTCCTTGTCAATCCAAATGCCCAAATATGCATAGGTGGAACCTTGATCAATGGGATAACCATTCAATTAATACATATGTAGTCTTTCTGAAACATTTTGGCAGGAATTAGAGAACATATATGGCACTTGCCCACATTAAAAATAAAAACTCCACCCAAAACCTTTTGGTATTCGTTTAATTTGTACATTGATGACATAGTCCCAAAATGTTTTTGTCAGCAATTATTAAGTTTAAGATGTACTTTAATCAATACAGAAATCATCCCTGTACAAGTTTTAAACCAACCAGGGCTTTCTGTAAGGCAACAGAGTCAGATTGCAACTCTAACACCTGGTCAACAGTTGGGGTAATGGCATACATAACTGTATCGTCTGCATACAGATTAATATTACAAGTTGTAACATACCAATATAATTTATATGAATAGTAAAGAGACCAGGTCCCATTACCGACCCCTGCGGTACACCTTATGTAATATCCAGAGAACTAGTCTCAACACCATCAGAAATCACACAGTGTCCTGTGTGACAGATAATTCTCAAAACATAAGCATTCCTATGCTAATCAACCCACATACATTGATTCAGTTTGCGTAATCATGCGTTTACCTAATAAAGCCAGTGATTCTCAGAACTACAGATACACAGCCGTTGACCCAATGGGAATTGTAAACTATTCCATCATGATCACTATTGCTCTTATGAAGTCTAGTCTAAGATATCCACCATAATTTTACAACAAAGGAGATCTACTCTTGCATCCTATATTTTCACTGTGCACCTTCCCACCATCTTTTTCCCCACTATGGATTATTGTGTCTGTCTCTGCATGAGAAAATGAATTTAAAGAGGTCGGTATTGCTTCCTGGTACTTATGAGGCAGGCTGGTATAGTACCCTGTTTAAATGACACCCCTCCTGTAGTAAAGCCAGGCCAGGGAAGAGAGAGAGAGAGGCAGCCTATAAACCATGGTGCACTCCCAGGCTCCTCATATATATGACCATAAAAACAACAGGTCTTAAATCAGCCTCAAGTGGCAGAGGACTGCGGAGAGGCCATGTTACTAACATTCGCTCATTATTTTACTTGTATATACTTTCTGATGAGACGGTTTTGAATGGCATCACTCGCCATGCTGTTCCCAGATTATCTCAGAAACTGGAACAAGAATTGTCCACCAGTATCAATAGCAGAGGCCATACATTCACAAAACAAAAGCTGAGTCAAAAATGGCAATATAGTGTATGGCATGCATGTACAGTCAGAAGATAAGGAAGTTCAGATGGTTGAGTGACTCATCCACTTTGGAAATACCATATTTATGAATTACTGCTTTATTTATCTGTTTCGTTGCTGTCTTCCTAAAAGGAAAACCTGATCTTTGGTCTGTTGTGTTATTCAAATGGGCTATGTGATACTCTTCATTGGCACCACAGGGTCATCAATTTAAATGGCTAAATGGTACAGTTGTTGGTCCAGAGAAAATATATACTTTCAACAGCACCATGGTAGGCTTATGTCTTTGAGGTCTGTTTGCCCTGCACTCTTATTTCCCAGCCAAACTTGGCTTTTATTTAAAATGGAAGAAATAATGTGGTGCGGTTTGAAAGCAGTTCTCTGCCCATGTGAGCTGCAGAGGTGGGAACATCAGATCACTCATGTTATATTTGTTTTGTGTGGCTGGAGGGGATGCGATGTTGTATGTAATATGAAAAACAGACCCTGTGCTAATGGTTGGTGTTGCTGACAGGTGAGTGAACGCTGGGAGCAAACAGAAACAGAGCCAGACCAGGTTAGGAAATAACCTGCCTAAGGGCTGAGCAGAATCAGCAATCATCTCTGGAACTGTATCACATGTATCCGCAATGGTTAGCTATTTTCCTCAGTCAACCAATCTTGTTCAATATGCGTGAGTTAGTGTAAATGTATGAGGTTTCATTCCATTCAATATGGAAGCCAGTATTGCTGTGGTATCAGCAAGGTTTAGCCCCATTACAGCATGAGTTCCAGTGTGCCGTAGGTTAGGGGAAGAAGCTCTCACACTAGCACCTCTGAGCCATGTGTTGGGGGACAGAAACAGAGCAAGTTCTCTGCAGATCCTTCTTGTGCATGTTGGTCTTCCATAACCACTGAGAATCTACTGTCCTAATACGTACTCTTACTAATTCATGTTTTTGATTTGCCTTTTGATGTGAATAAACCAGTCAACAGTGGTCTCCAGAACACATTACATTTACATTTACATTTAAGTCATTTAGCAGACGCTCTTATCCAGAGCGACTTACAAATTGGTGCATTCACCTTATGACATCCAGTGGAACAGTCACTTTACAATAGTGCATCTAAAACTTAAGGGGGGTGAGAGGGATTACTTATCCTATCCTAGGTATTCCTTAAAGAGGTGGGGTTTCAGGTGTCTCCGGAAGGTGGTGATTGACTCCGCTGTCCTGGCGTCGTGAGGGAGTTTGTTCCACCATTGGGGGGCCAGGGCAGCGAACAGTTTTGACTGGGCTGAGCGGGAGCTGTACTTCCTCAGTGGTAGGGAGGCGAGCAGGCCAGAGGTGGATGAACGCAGTGCCCTTGTTTGGGTGTAGGGCCTGATCAGAGCCTGGAGGTACTGAGGTGCCGTTCCCCTCACAGCTCCGTAGGCAAGCACCATGGTCTTGTAGCGGATGCGAGCTTCAACTGGAAGCCAGTGGAGAGAACGGAGGAGCGGGGTGACGTGAGAGAACTTGGGAAGGTTGAACACCAGACGGGCTGCGGCGTTCTGGATGAGTTGAAGGGGTTTAATGGCACAGGCAGGGAGCCCAGCCAACAGCGAGTTGCAGTAATCCAGACGGGAGATGACAAGTGCCTGGATTAGGACCTGCGCCGCTTCCTGTGTGAGGCAGGGTCGTACTCTGCGGATGTTGTAGAGCATGAACCTACAGGAACGGGCCACCGCCTTGATGTTGGTTGAGAACGACAGGGTGTTGTCCAGGATCACGCCAAGGTTCTTGGCGCTCTGGGAGGAGGACACAATGGAGTTGTCAACCGTGATGGCGAGATCATGGAACGGGCAGTCCCTCCCCGGGAGGAAGAGCAGCTCCGTCTTGCCGAGGTTCAGCTTGAGGTGGTGATCCGTCATCCACACTGATATGTCTGCCAGACATGCAGAGATGCGATTCGCCACCTGGTCATCAGAAGGGGGAAAGGAGAAGATTAACTGTGTGTCGTCTGCATAGCAATGATAAGAGAGACCATGTGAGGTTATGACAGAGCCAAGTGACTTGGTGTATAGCGAGAATAGGAGAGGGCCAAGAACAGAGCCCTGGGGACACCAGTGGTGAGAGCGCGTGGTGAGGAGACAGATTCTCGCCACGCCACCTGGTAGGAGCGACCTGTCAGGTAGGACGCAATCCAAGCGTGGGCCGCGCCGGAGATGCCCAACTCGGAGAGGGTGGAGAGGAGGATCTGATGGTTCACAGTATCGAAGGCAGCCGATAGATCTAGAAGGATGAGAGCAGAGGAGAGAGAGTTAGCTTTAGCAGTGCGGAGCGCCTCCGTGATACAGAGGAGAGCAGTCTCAGTTGAATGACTAGTCTTGAAACCTGACTGATTTGGATCAAGAAGGTCATTCAGAGAGAGATAGCGGGAGAGCTGGCCAAGGACGGCACGTTCAAGAGTTTTGGAGAGAAAGGAAAGAAGGGATACTGGTCTGTAATTGTTGACATCGGAGGGATCGAGTGTAGGTTTTTTCAGAAGGGGTGCAACTCTCGCTCTCTTGAAGACGGAAGGGACGTAGCCAGCGGTCAGGGATGAGTTGATGAGCGAGGTGAGGTAAGGGAGAAGGTCTCCGGAAATGGTCTGGAGAAGAGAGGAGGGGATAGGGTCAAGCGGGCAGGTTGTTGGGCGGCCGGCCGTCACAAGACGCGAGATTTCATCTGGAGAGAGAGGGGAGAAAGAGGTCAGAGCACAGGGTAGGGCAGTGTGAGCAGAACCAGCGGTGTCGTTTGACTTAGCAAACGAGGATCGGATGTCGTCGACCTTCTTTTCAAAATGGTTGACGAAGTCATCTGCAGAGAGGGATGAGGGGGGAGGAGGATTCAGGAGGGAGGAGAAGATGGCAAAGAGCTTCCTAGGGTTAGAGGCAGATGCTTGGAATTTAGCGTGGTAGAAAGTGGCTTTAGCAGCAGAGACAGAGGAGGAATATGTAGAGAGGAGGGAGTGAAAGGATGCCAGGTCCGCAGGGAGGCGAGTTTTCCTCCATTTCCGCTCGGCTGCCCGGAGCCCTGTTCTGTGAGCTCGCAATGAGTCATCGAGCCACGGAGCGGGAGGGGAGGACCGAGCCGGCCTGGAGGATAGGGGACATAGAGAGTCAAGGGATGCAGAGAGGGAGGAGAGGAGGGTTGAGGAGGCAGAATCAGGAGATAGGTGGGAGAAGGTTTGAGCGGAGGGAAGAGATGATAGGATGGAAGAGGAGAGAGTAGCGGGGGAGAGAGAGCGAAGGTTGGGATGGCGCGATACCATCCGAGTAGGGGCAGTGTGGGAGGTGTTGGATGAGAGCGAGAGGGAAAAGGATACAAGGCAGTGGTCTGAGACTTGGAGGGGAGTTGCAATGAGGTTAGTGGAAGAACAGCATCTAGTAAAGATGAGGTCGAGCGTATTGCCTGCCTTGTGAGTAGGGGGGGAAGGTGAGAGGGTGAGGTCAAAAGAGGAGAGGAGTGGAAAGAAGGAGGCAGAGAGGAAAGAGTCAAAGGTAGACGTGGGGAGGTTAAAGTCGCCCAGAACTGTGAGAGGTGAGCCGTCCTCAGGAAAGGAGCTTATCAAGGCATCAAGCTCATTGATGAACTCTCCGAGGGAACCTGGAGGGCGATAAATGATAAGGATGTTAAGCTTGAAAGGGCTAGTAACTGTGACAACAGCATGGCAAAGGAGGCGATAGACAGATGGGCAAAAGCACACCTGTCTTATTGTAGCATGTGCCCACCCACCCCCATAAGTCCAGCAGGTGGATTAGAGATGTATTGCACATGCCTGGAGGACATGCCACATCACAATGAGGGACAGAGTGGTAAACACTCAATTATATCATGTTACAGGCTTTGTTTTTCAATTTTAAGATGGGTTATTTTTTAGGTGTGAACACGCACTGATTGGAATCATCCTCATTGGGCAGGATGTGTTGCACCTGTCACCTCGTTAGTTATAATGTCAACCCGGCTAAGCCAGAAGAGGACTGGCCACCGCTCATAACCTGGTTCCTCTCTAGGTTTCTTCCTAGGTTTTGGTCTTTCTAGGGAGTTTTTACTAGCCACCGTGCTTCTACACCTATATTGCTTGCTGTTTGGGGTTTAGGCTGGGTTTCTGTACAGCACTTTGATATATCGGCTGATGTGAGAAGGGCTATATAAATACATTTGATTTGATTTGGTTAGTCAGTCATTAGTTTCACCTGTGCAGGCACTGGTAAGATTTCTGAGTTGCAGAGCCAATGCTCCACTTGGCATGAGAGATGTTGGAAGAGCTACATGGCTGTTTAGAGCATCCTCTGTACGTTGTCAAACAAAGCCTTTTATCTGTTTTTTTCTGTTTGAAGTTTTGCTTTTGCTCCCTAACCTCAGTTAGTGGGGGGTTTCTCTTTCCTTACGTTGTTTGATATCTGGCAACACTAGCGGGGATCCATGGTGGGTGTTAAGACCCTACTCGAGATTGCTTGGCCAGCACCCAGTCAGTATTCATCCCCCATTGGTGCCTTTCAAAACCCATTTTAAAACCTGTTTCGCATGTCAATGGCTCATTTATTAGTTATTGTTTTCTGATGAACGACTATTTTTGGTTTCTCAAAAAGGGTCGATCATCAGTTCCTTTTATCAATATTCAGTTCCAGCTGCAGCGTCAGGATACTTCTGTGTGTAGTCTCCTGGTGAATTAATCTATCCCTCTAATACTCAAAGAGTTTAAAAAAGAGTGACCTTTAGGCAATGACAAAATATGTCCTATCACCCTCTATTTCAAAAAAATGTCAAGTTAAGGAAAGGGTGTTTCGGGTCATACAATTATATTTTATTAGAGGCTGTCTGTCTTATGGCTTTCTAGAGGTTTTTATGGTTGGGGAATACACTTCAAATTAATTTCCATTTAATCCATTGCATGAGCTCACAATTTCTGATTTAATTGGGGGCATTCATGTTCACTTAACGCATTCTAAAACTCATAGGAAGGGTAAAGGTACGCCAGTTGTCATTGCTTGAACAAACACTGCTTTCTGTCCTCTCTATACCATATTACAGTACCTGCAATGTCGACCACTGGGCACGTCGGGGAATCCGTTATTCATCACTGATTCTGGCAAGCCAGTGACGAGATACTTGTTTTCATCACAGTTCCATCTCCTCTGCCAACGCTGTGGCCCATCTCCTGAGCTATACACAGCCCATTAATTTTGCATCTGCGCTGCTTCAACAGCTTCTCTATCTGTTCCTGTATCTTCACTTAAGATCATTGGGTGTTGGTCCTCTGATTCCTACAAACGCTGTATGTGACTCCTTTCAGGAAACTAGGCGTATGCCGCACGTCACTACCTCACAGGAGGCATTTGAACGTAAACATTAATTTATCAAAATGCATTTTTGGGCAGAAATGCCTTCTGGAACATAAACTCTCATGTGCCTTAATAACAA
Source organism: Oncorhynchus gorbuscha (assembly GCF_021184085.1). Taxonomy (NCBI): domain Eukaryota; kingdom Metazoa; phylum Chordata; class Actinopteri; order Salmoniformes; family Salmonidae; genus Oncorhynchus; species Oncorhynchus gorbuscha. Next base: position 40,738,893 of record NC_060174.1, read on the forward strand.
ACGTGTATTCTATCTGTAAAAACAAATACAATTGTTAAATTCTACTTCTGTTTATAACGCAAGCTGCTCAGTGTGTGTTGATAGTCCATTCTACCACGCGGTTTTTGAAATATAAAATGTTAGGCATCGAGGCAAAATATTTGCTACTTTTCTCAACAACATTGATGCCATGAATTTAGCAGGTGCTATTGACAGATCAGTTGGAAAAAGTGTTTTGCTACTTTCTGCAGATGGCCAGTGTGAACCGGAATGACTTGACATAATGCTGACCAAACTTGCTTAGGGATCAGGTCCCTTTTTTCCAGCCTGAATGACATGCCCAAAACAAACTGCCTGTAGCTCAGGCCCTGAAGCCAGAATATGCATATTATTGGTACCATTGGAAGGAAAACACTTTGAAGTTTGTAGTAATGTTGACATAATGTAGGAGAAAATCCAAAGAAAAACCAACCAGAATGTTATTTTCTTTGGAGAGACCATCCTCTTAGATATGCAAGAGAAAGGTCATATTTTTACAGACCCCCCTGGATACAATTCATATGGCTTCCACAGGTTGTCAGCAGTCACTGTACAAAGTTTCAGGCGGGTAACTTCAAAAACGAATAAGAAAAAACATTTTTGTGTGAGGACACAGTCTTGAAAATCTGTGTCATCGTGCGTCATGATGTAGTTGCGCACCTGCTAAAATCAGTTTCCTATTGAACATACTTAATTCCAAAAGATAAATTGTAGTTGAAGTGTACCTATGATGAAGATTACTGTCCTCTCTCATCTTTTCAAGTGGGAGAACTTGCACAATTGGTGGCTGACTAATAACTTTTTTGCCCCACTGTATATACACACCTGTTCTGAAAGTCCCCAGAGTCTGCAACACCATTAAGCAAGTGGCACCACCAAGCAAGCGGCACCATGAAGACCAAGGAGCTCTTCAAACAGGTCAGGGACAAAATTGTGGAGAAGGACAGATCAGGGTTGGATTATAAAAAATACCATAAACGTTGAAAAATTAAAAAATTGAAAGAATATGGCACCACAACAAACCTGCCAAGAGAGTGCCTCCAACCAAATCTCAAGGACCTGGCAAGGAGAGGCAAAAAAGAGACCAAAGATAACCCTGAAGGAACTGCAAAGCTCCACAGCGGAGATTGGAGTATCTGTCCATAGGACCACTTTAAACCATACACTCCACCGAGCAGGGCTTTACGAAGAGTGTCCAAAAAAGCCATTGCTTCTAGAAAGAAAGAAAACACCTCTCATTACCCTGAGAAGACCAAGTTTTTAATCTGCAGGGACTGAGAAACAGGTCAGAATTGAAGGAATGATGGATGGAGCTAAATACAGGGAAATTCTTGAGGGAAACCCGTTTGTCTTCCAGAGATTTGAGACTGGCCAGATGTGCCAAGCTTTAGAGACATATCCCAAGAAACTAGTAGCTGTAATTGCTGCAAAAGGTGGCTCTACAAAGTATTGACCTTAAATAGTTATGCACTCTCAAGTTCTGTTTTTTTGGTTTTATTTCTTGTTTGTTTCACAATAAAAAAATATTTTACATCTTCAAAGTGGTAGGAATCTTGTGTAAATTAAACCCCCCCCAAAAGTCTATTTTAATTCCAGGCTGTAAGGCAAAAAAATAGGAAAAATGCCAAGGGGGATGAATACTTTCGCAAGCCACTGTACACAGTTGTCTGGCGTGAGGTTCTTCTGTTTTGGGGATTAGTATAGCTTGCCACGCTCACTGCCCGTAGGCTAAATTTTATATGGATGTTTTGCTTGGGCAATGAGCTACCCTAAAAAGAGCAGAGCCTATATCGCCAAGACTTGCATTGTGCATTGCTTAATTGATAGTTAAACATATTTCTACGAGGCGTATTCTTTCTGAACTTGAGGTGCAATACAATAAACCTTGGAAAAAAGATGGATTGCTTTGAATAAACTATTTGATGCTAAACAGATATCACTTATACATTTACATGGTTCAAATAATAACGATCCAAGCTTCTTCGATCATTTTTATAATAATTAAATTAATCTCCAAGATACAAATAATTATAATGGTAGGGGCCTACAACAGTTTTAAGTACGTCAATAGACCGCAGAGGCAGTCATTCTACAAACTATCACCCGGAGCACTGGGAGATTTGTGTGATTTTCTGTAATTTTCTGAAATAACACACACTCATTCAACCCTCCGTAAATAAGTCAGTTCTTAACATAAATACTTAACTCAAAATTCTATAATTCAAAATTCTATAAGTGCCTACACCAAGTACCATAAAATGGTGTCATAGGTGCTGTTTCGAAGGGTTAAAAAGGTCTGATCTTTTCAAAACTTCATGTGTGATTAGGCAACCCTCATGAACTGTAAGTCAGTCATTTCTCCCAACAGATGTCAAAGAAAAGCTCTCTCACAGCTCTCTCTGTAAATATCAAATAACACATTGCTGTTTCTGCCTCTCTGACACACACACACACACACACACACACACACACACACACACACACACACACACACACACACACACACACACACACACACACACACACACACACACACACACACACACACACACACACACACACACACACACACACACACACACACACACACACACAGCAAGGATGGAGTGAAAAAGTGAGGTGCTAATGCAATGGCATGGTCATAATCTCTAGGCTGTGCCGAGTACAACGAGATGCCCCGCTAGACCGTAGCTTGCTCGGTCTGAGCTCAGCAACCATGAAAGAAGTAGGCCCATAATTAAGCCTGGCCCTAAATTGCAGGTGCTTTTGGGTGACAGCGGGAGAACAGTTAGGGTTAGAAGCACAATTTGACCTCAGGAACATTCCTGAGGTTCTCCCGATCAGTGCAAGCCTAACCTTGACCATGTGGCATTAACCCTTAAGCAATGGCTTTTTTTCTGGCCACTCTTCCCGTAAAGCCCAGCTCTGTGGAATGTACGGCTTAAAGTGGTCCTATGGACAGATACTCCAATCTTCACTGTGGAGCTTTGTAGCTCCTTCAGGGTTATCTTTGGTATCTTTGTTGCCTCTGATTAATGCCCTCCTTGCCTGGTCTGTGAGTTTTGGTGGGCTGCCCTCTCTTGGCAGGTTTGTTGTGGTGCCATATTCTTTCCATTTTTTTAATAATGGATATAATGGTCCTCCGTGGGATGTTCAAAGTTTCCTTTTTTTTAGAACCCAACCCTGATCTGTACATTGTCTCTGACCTGTTTGGAGAGCTCATTGGTCTTCATGGTGCCCCTTGCCTAGTGATGTTGCAGACTCTGTGGCCTTTCAGAACAGGTGTATATATATATATACACTGAGATCATGTGACATTTAGATTGCACACAGGTGGACTTTATTTAACTAATTATGTGACTTCTGAAGTTAATTGGTTGCACCAGATCTTATTTATGGGCTTCATAGCAAAGGGGATGAATACACATGCACGCACCACTTTTCTGTTTAGAATTGTTGTACATTTTTTGAAAAAAGTTCTCTCTTCACCAATTTGGACTATTTTGTGTATGTCCATTTCATGAAATCCAAATAAAAAGCTAATTACAGCTTATAATGCAACAAAATAGGGAAACAACGCCAAGGGGATGAATACTTTTGTAAGGCACTGAACGTGATAGTGGATATCATAAGATTTATCAACTGTGTCCCTTAGAAGATGAGTGTCAGTGGTGTTCACAAGAATGTGGTGTCTATCATAAAGGTCTTCATCATCACACCAAGCCTCATGATTGTGGTCAATATGCTTACTGCTAATGTTTTTTTATAATGTCTATTTTTTCATGTCTAAAAATACATTTTAAGTATATTTCTTTTTAAAATGGTCTTGGGAAGTGTAGTTTTACTTGGAAGATAAATACACAACATAGAGGATGAGAGGACTAAACACTAGAGTACTAATGGTCAACAGTGAATTGTTAATAGGAGTTGGGTTTCAGTTCAACATCTGTTCAGAATGTGTGGAATGTCACTTTTGAATTCAGAGCAACGTGTGCCACGTTGTCATTAGTCTGTACATTGAGTCGGGGGCAGGAAACTTGTTATTTGGCCATTGGCCAAGTTGTACTGCAAGGACCTATGATTGGTCAACCCCAGGCTTGGGTTGGGGGTTATAAATGGAATCCTGTTCATTTATTCGGTGGGGAAACGCTAACTACAGGGGACATCTGAACAGCTACCTCCCAGCATTACATCTTGATTTGTCCTCTATGAATAAACCTATTTTTCTCCCCCTGGAGTTTGTGTTATTGAAGAATAACACACATTGCCAACAATGTCAAAATGAGTGGTACTAGGTGTAGGAACTGTGCCTCCCTTATTTGTTGTGCCGGCTCCTGTTCCACTGATCTGGACTCTTTGGTTTGATTAAAAATGGTGGTGAATCATGTCAACAACACCAACTGTTGGGTTCTAATTCTCAGAGTAAAAAACTAAACGGACACTATGACAGCTTAACCAAGTTTATTCTCCCAGAGGGTCAAGACAGCTGCATCAGACAAAACATGTTTCCACCAACACAAGTATATTTACTCCAATTGAATGTACTCCTTCTCTCCAACACTTACATCTTTTATGGTTTGACAGGAAGACAAAGTGATGGGGTCATAAACCATTCCTTCTCCCTTAAAGTGACCTGACCTGACCTCAATCCCCTTAACTGTCTCCACTCTACCCAGCACATTCCAAAGCAATCTGGCTCCTGCAGATAACTATTAACTTCTGATGTAAAAAAGTCACTATCACTTCTCATATACACTATAGTATTACTCCTGATGGATCATAACAATGTTCGAAGTTCAACACAGAATCTAACAGCTGTAACGTAACAACATGTGGAAAGAGTCAAGGGGTCTGATTACTTTCTGAATGCACTTTAAGTACCCCTTGTTAATTTTGATTGTGATATTCTGTCTTTAAAATGTGGGTTTGGGCAGTTATGTAGGTGTCAAAACCTACCACAAGGCAAAACATTCCTATACACCATAGCCCATTGTCAACAGTATGTTTATGTTATGTAACATTTTCTGAAGTTTACCGTCTTAATTTATTAATGTAATTAGTAGTATATGGGGCTTTGGTGACAAGTGACGTCACTGTGATAGACTGCATCCAATTTGCTGAGTAGAGTGTTGCAGACTAATTTGTAAATGACATCGCCGAAGTCAAGGATCGGTAGGATAGTCAGTTTTACAAGGGTAAGTTTGGTAGCATGAGCCATGCAATCTTCATAGACACACATTGGCAGTATAATGCACATACTGAAGAGCTCAGTGACTTTCAACGTGGCACCGTCATAGGATGGTCATTCATCAAATTTCTGCCCTGTAAGGGCTGTTATTGTGCGTGGAGATGTCTAGGAGCAACAACAGACCAGCCGCGAAGTGTTTGTCTGTAGCTTCATGAAATGGGTTTCCATGGCCAAGCAGCAACACACAAGCCTAAGATCACCATGTGCAATGACAAGCATTGGCTGGAGGGGTGTAAAGCTCACCACCATTGGACTCTTGAGCAGTGGAAAAGTGTTCTCTGGAGTGATGAATCACGCTTCACCATCTGGCAGTCTGATGGATGAATATCGGTTTGGTGGATGCCAGGAGAATGCTACCTGTGCCAACGCATAGTGCCAATTTTAATGTTTGGTGGAGGAGGAATAATGGTCTGGGGATGTTTTTCATGGTTCGGGCTAGGCCGCTTAGTACCAGTAAAGGGAAATATACAGAATGCAATGACATTCTTGACAATTATGTGCTTCTAACTTGGTGGTAACAGTTTGGGGAAGGGCCTTTCCTGTTTCATCATGACAATGTCCCTGTGCTCAAAGCAAGGTCCATACAAAAATGGTTTGTTGAGATCGGTGTGGAAGAATTTAACTGGCCTGCACGGAGCCCTGACCTCAACTCCATCAAACACCTTTGGGATGAATTGGAACTCTGATTGTGAGCCAGGCCTCATTGCCCAACATCAGTGCCCGACCTCACTAATGCTTTTGTGGCTGAATGGAAGCAAGTCCCCTGCAGAAATGTCCAGCATCTAGTGGAAAGCCTTCCCAGAAGAGTGGAGGCTGTTATAGGGGAGCAGTGAAAGGGGGGCCAAATCCATATTAATCCCCATGACTTTGGAATAATATTTTCAAAGAGCAGGTGTCCACAATCAGGTTGTGATTGATATGCCTCCCAGTAAAGCAATACATATAGAGGTAGACATGACAGTGATATTTATGTTTGATTTGATAGTGCAGGGTGAGCTGCACACAGTGGACTTCCTACTAGCGCAAACCGCTTTAATGCTAACAGTAACTCAGGTTCATAGGCGCATTGTTACGCTCGTCGTCGGATGATAAATTACCGGACCAAGGTGCAGCGTGGTAGGCGTACATTCTCTCTTTATTTAAAAATGTAACACTGGGAAAAAACAATGAACACAAACTGAACATAAAGCTAGTCATGGTCAGTCCAAACGACAAAAGGGACGGTCGCCCCCTCCAACCACTGTCGCCATTCGCCTAGGGCTAAGCGGATGGCGAGCAGTTCGCGGTTTCCCACATCATAGTTACGTTCCGACAGCGACAGGCGATGAGAAAAATGCGCGCAAGGGTGGACCTTAAAGAATGGCTCCCACGCCCACCTCTGACGCGTCAACCTCGACAATGAACTGTCTAGTGACGTCAGGTGTAACAAGGATAGGTGCAGATGGAAAACGCTCTTTGAGGAGATCAAAAGCTCCCTGGTCGGAAACGGACCACTTAAAGCACGACTTGACAGAAGTAAGGGCTGTGAGAGGAGCTGCCACCTGACCGAAATTACGGATGAAACGACGATAGAAATTCGCGAAGCCGAGAAAGCGCTGCAGCTCGACACGTGACTTAGGGACGGGCCAATCGCTGAGAGCTTGGACCTTAGCGGGATTCATCTTAATGCCTTCAGCGGAAATAACAGAACCGAGAAATGTGACGGAGGAGACATGAAAAGCGCACTTCTCAGCCTTCACATAAAGACAATTCTCTAAAAGGCGCTGGAGGACACGTCGAACGTGCTGAACATGAATCTGGAGTGACGGTGAAAAAATCAGGATATCGTCAAGGTAAACGAAAACAAAAATGTTCAGCATGTCTCTCAGTACATCATTCACTAATGCCTGAAAGACAGCTGGAGCGTTAGCGAGGCCGAACGGCAGAACCCGGTATTCAAAGTGCCCTAACGGAGTGTTAAACTCCATTTTCCACTCGTCCCCCTCCCTGATGCGCACGAGATGGTAAGCGTTACGAAGGTCCAACTTAGTGAAAAACCTGGCTCCCTGCAGGATCTCGAAGGCTGAAGACATAAGGGGAAGCGGATAACGATTCTTAACCGTTATGTCATTCAGCCCTCGATAATCCACGCGGGGGCGCAGGGTCCCGTCCTTTTTCTTAACAAAGAAAAACCCCGCTCCGGCGGGAGAAGAGCAAGGGACTACGGTACCGGCGTCGAGAGCTACAGACAAATAATCTTCGAGAGCCTTACGTTCGGGAGCCGACAGAGAGTATAGTCTACCCCGGGGGGGAGTGGTACCCGGAAGGAGATCAATACTACAATCATACGACCGGTGCGGAGGAAGGGAGGTGGCCCTGGACCGACTGAACACCGTGCGCAGATCGTGATATTCCTCCGGCACCCTGTCAAATCACCAGGCTCCTCCTGTGAAGAAGGGACAGAGGAAACAGGAGGGATAGCAGACATTAAACACTTCACATGACAAGAACGAAAAATTGGTAGAGCATGGCGCTTGTAACGCCAGGGTAGTGGGTTCGATCCCCGGGACCACCCATACGTAGAATGTATGCACACATGACTGTAAGTCGCTTTGGATAAAAGCGTCTGCTAAATGGCATATTATTATTATTATTATAAAAAGAAATGGTTTCGCTATGATTACCAGAGACAGTAAGGGTTAAAGGTAGCGTTTCACGCTGAATCCTGGGAAGAGGACTACCATCCAAGGCGAACAAGGCCGTGGGCTCCCATAACTGTCTGAGAGGAATGTCATGTTCCCGAGCCCAGGCTTCGTCCATAAAACAGCCCTCCGCCCCAGAGTCTATCAAGGCACTGCAGGAAGCTGCCGAACCGGTCCAGCGTAGATGGACCGACAAGGTAGTACAGGGTCTTGAAGGAGAGACCTGAATAGTTGCGCTCACCAGTAGCCCTCCGCTTACTGATGAGCACTGGCCTTTTACTGGACATGAAATGACAAAATGACCAGCGGAACCGCAATAGAGACAGAGGCGGTTGGTGATTCTCCGTTCCCTCTCCTTAGTCGAGATGCGAATACCCCCCAGCTGCATAGGCTCAGCACCTGAGCCAGTGGGGGAAGATGGTAGTGATGCGGAGAGAGGGGCAACGGATAACGCGAGCTCCCTTCCACGAGCTCGGTGACGAAGATCAACCCGTCGTTCTATGCGAATAGCGAGTTCAATCAAGGAATCCATGCTGGATCCATTCTTGGTCGGATTCTTCTGTTATGCAGGTGAGTGAGGACCCAAAAGCGGTTTAACAGAAACAGAGTCTTTTAATGTTCAAACACAGGGAAAACATAAATCCTCTTCAGATGTATCGATTGACTAGTCCCCTTCTAGTAGCAGAGGAGAATAGCAGGGCTAGCGGCAACAGACTGCAGGTCCCTCCGGGTAGGCTTGGGCCATAGAGGAGAGAGGCACCTGATCAAACGCAGCATCTAATGAAGAGGCAGATTACGACAGGACAGAACAAGGGCGAAGCAAACGAGAATCTGACAAAGACAGAAGCAGAAACAGAGAGAGAAATAGAGACCTAATCAGAGGGAAAAGAGGGAACAGGTGTGAGAGAGTAAACGAGGTCGTTAGAGGAGAATGAGGGACAGCTGGGAGAAGGAAAGGGACCATAGAGAGAGAGAGAGAGATAGAGGGAGAGAAGGTAACCTAATACGACCAGCAGGGGGAAACGAAGAGAAGAGAAAGAACAGGAACAAGACATAACATGACAATACATGACAGTTATGGCAAGGCGATCCCAGAGGGGAACTCCACCCCCTTCCCCATTCAGCTGAAAAAGTGGCGCAGGGAATTCAAAAATATTCTTTCGAGATATTTAACTTTCACACATTAACATGTCCAATATAGCAAATGAAAGATAAACATCGTGTTCATCTACCCATCATGTCCGATTTTTAAAATGTTTTACAGCGAAAACACAACATTAATTTATGTTAGACCACCACCAAATCAAAGGAAAAACGCAGCCATTTTTTTCCAGCCAAAGATAGAGTCACAAAAGCAGGATTAGAGATAAAATGAATCACTAACCTTTTGAAAGCCAGGCATTATTCTGCACTTTGAGTTTAGAGGGTGTTTTCCTTAGAGCAACTTACAATAGCCACAAAAACATGTAACTGTATGCATTTTTATCAAGCAGGGCAATACATGAGAGCAAATTTAACATGGAGTTTATGTGGCCCACCCCCTTCAGCCAGCCATTATTCTACACTGTTTGGGTTAATGGGAAAACATCATACAATAACCACTGAGTGGCCACTGAGTTGGGCTTTCAACTTACTGCTTTTGAGAATTGTTATACTAGAATGCACAAGGTGCCATTTTAAATTGGGATAGTACATGGGCAGTTTTACGTTTGTCTTTCACTGACAGACCTTAGAGTAGTTATTTCCCTGGATTAACTATCTATCAAACATCTAGTCACCTTTCCATATCCATCGAAGCTGTAATGAGGTCCTTTATAGACCTTTTAATAATAGACATCCTGGGACATTCCCACTTGGCCCTGATGATCAAAGCATGGCTCCAAATCTACACAGCACTTTTTAAAAATCCAATTTGGGGACTTGAATGGCACATCTCTCCCCTATCCTCTTTCTCTCCCTATCTATTCCTTCTCCCCCTCTCTCTCTCCCTCCCTGTCCTCATCAGGCAACAAGCAGCTAGCTGTTCCAGTATGTTTGTTTCTCCAATATTCCCCAGTTGACTCCTAACCTTTAGTGCTGTTTTAATGTGCTGCCTCTTCTCTCACTCCTTGGCAGGCAGAATGTCAATCTCAATCTCTCCTGACATTTGTGCTGGCGATGTTCTATTATATGACAAAATACAACACAGGTCCCAACACGCACACACACACAAGTCCCCAGGAGACAAACAAGAGCAAACAATGTTTCAGTGTCACACAAAGCACTACGACTGAAATGTTTAGACTCAGTCCATGTGGAATGGATTTGTTTATTTGTCACCCGAGGGCAGCATAAACCTTACTGGTATATTCCAAAGTGGCATGGATTACATCTGTACTTAACATTATTCCCTGGAGTTCTAGTGCATGTCTTCATCAATTAATTTATTCAAAGTAATAGCTAAAGTTAGTAGCTAGTTATAGCTGTTTTTCAAACTTTCTGAGAACTGAAATGCTGTCAAATGACTTTAAAATTTGACTGCAGACAAAATAAATCATTACTCTAATTGCCAATAGGAAACCAATTTTAGCAGGTGCGCAACTTCATAATTTTTATTGCACCTTTCTTTATTTAACTTGGCAAGTCTGTTTAGAACAAATTCTAATTTTCAAAGGGGACCTAAGAACAGTGGGTTAACTGCCTTGATCAGGGGCAGAACAACCTTGTCAGCTCGGGGATTTGATCTTGCAACCTTTCAGTTACTAGTCCAACGCTCTAACCATTAGGCTACCTGCCGCCCCATGGAAGCAATTCCTATGGCGGGCGATAACACGGATTTTCAAGACTGTGTCTTCATACAAAAACTCTTATTTCTTAATCGTTTTCGGAGTTACAAGCCTGAAACGTTGACACCCTGTGGAAGCCATAGGAATTGCATCCAGGGAGCTATTTTACAATATGAGGATGGTTTCTAAGAGGACGGTCTCTACAAAACAAATATTTACAGTTGGTTTTTCTTTGGATGTTCTCCAACCATATGTATTGTGTCATATTCTCCTACATTTTAACATTTCTACAAACTTCAAAGTGTTTTCTTTCAAATGGTACCAATAATATGCATATCCTGGCTTCAGGGCCTGAGCTACAGGCAGTTTGCTTTGGGCATGTCATTGAGGCGGAAATGGAGCCTGAACCCTAACAAGTTTATTTAACTAGGCAAGTCAGTCAAGAACAAATTCTTATTTACAATAATGGCCTAGGAACAGTGAGTTTACTGCCTTGTTCAGGGGCAGAAAGACAGATTTTTACCTTGTCAGCTCAGGGGTTTGATCTGAGCTTTTTTCAGTTATGGTCCCAATGCTCTAACCACTAGGCTACCTGCCACCCCATGATGGTACAAGCTTGGCACACCTGTATTTGGGGATGTTCTTCCATTGTTCTCTGCAGATCCTCTCAAGCTCTGTCAGGTTGGATAGGGAGTGTCGCTGCACATCTATTTTCAGATTTCTCCAGACATGTTTGATCAGGTTCAAGTCCGGGCTCTGGTCTGGCTGGGCCACTCAAGGACATTCAGAGATTTGTACCGAAGCCACTACTGCGTTGTATTGGCTGTGTGCTTAGGGTTGTTGTCCTGTTAAAAGGTGAAACATTAACTCTAGTCTTAGGTCCTGAGCGCTCTGGAGCAGGTTTTCAGACATGACGCTTGGCACTCAGGCCAAAGTGTTCAATCTTGATTTATTCAGACCAGAGAATCTTGTTTGTCATGGTCTGAAAGTCCTTTAGTTGCCTTTTGGCAATTCTTCAAGTTGGCTGTCACGTGCCTTTTACTGAGCAGTGGCTTCCTTCTGGCCACTCTCCCCTAAAGGTGTGATTGGTGGAGTACTACAAAGATGGTTGTCCTTCTGGAAGGTTCTGCAATCTCCACAAAGGAACTCTGGAGCTCTGTCAGAGTGACCATCGGGTTCTTGGTCACCTCCCTGACCAAGGCCCTTCTCCCCAGATTGCTTAGTTTGGCCAGGCGGACAGTTCTACGAAGAGTCTTGGTGGTTCCAAACTTATTTTATCTAAGAATGATGGAGACTATTGTGTTCTTGGGGACCTTCAATGCTGCAGAAATGTTTTGGTACCCTTCCCAAGATCTGTGCCTAGGCACAATCCTGTCTCGGAGCTCTACAGACAATTCATTTGACCTCATGGCATGGTTTTTACTCTGACATGCACTGTCAACTATGGGACCTTATATAGACAGGTGTGAGTCTTTCCAAATAATATCCAATCATTTGAATTTACCACAGATGGACTCCAATCAAGTTGCAGAAACATCAAGGATTATCAATGGAAACGGGATGCACTTGAGCTCAATTTAGAGTCTCATAGCAAAAGGACTCGCTGCTCTGGCCCCCCAATGGTGGAACAAACTCCCTCACGACGCCAGGACAGCGGAGTCAATCACCACCTTCCGGAGACACCTGAAACCCCACCTCTTTAAGGAATACCTAGGATAGGATAATTAATCCCTCTCACCCCCCCCCTTTAAGATTTAGATGCACTATTGTAAAGTGACTGTTCCACTGGATGCCATAAGGTGAATGCACCAATTTATAAGTCGCTCTGGATAAGAGCGTCT